>NC_051060.1:187500-305000 GCF_904848185.1 Acanthopagrus latus
CCCCTAAAATAGGCCTAATGACGCCACTGCTATTAAGCAAAAAGCATGATTTTTTCAAGTCTTCATGGACTCTTTTCTATTATTCTCAGATGAGTGTAACCATATAACCATTTTGCCTTGTAATGGTTATCAGCACTGCAGTGACCACTGGAAAATGCACACCTGAACCTAATATGCTCTTTTAGGAACAATTCTTTCTCGGATATTGGCATCTAGAATACACATGCTCAGACAAACACAAACACTTGCCACCCACGCAAAATCCCTCAGCCTGTGTATGAAACTGAAAGTGCTTGTATGTTTCTGTGTAAATATATGAGTCAGTTCAGAGCAGAAATAGATAATCTGCATGAATGGACCAGTCAATCTATAACTCCTCTGCCAGAATGGCAGTGCTGGCTCCACCCTTCATGTTTGCTGCCACTGTTCTAATGAATTAATTGCTGGTGGTGTGTGTGGTTATGTCCCCTCAGTGATGTTGAGGTAAATGTAAATCAGTTAATGTTGTTGGAGTGCAGCTCTTGTATTAAGATGCTTTGTAGAATAAGCTTCTACATCAGTGAGAATAGTATAATAAATAGTTGTAAGTCAGACACACTCCAGTCTATGTGTGCGTGTGTGTGGGTGTGACAGAGGGAGAACAGAATGGCTGCAAAAAGAGGAGGAGTGAGCAGAGGAGGGTGGCAATACTGTACATCACACTCGTTGTAATGGATTCGCTCCCATAATCTGCTCCATAAATGAATGGCTGGAGGGGAGAGAGAGGATATACAGATGAGCAGTCAGTGTATGAATGACAGCAGGAGAGTACTTTATGCTCTTTGCTTTATAAACTAATCACACAGGCATGGACTGTCTGCTCCCATCTTTGTGGAGGTGTCTATCTGTTAAAGTCCGGCTGTGGTGGGAGAGCTCATGTGTTGCCAAAATGAACTACTATTTCAGCCATTCTGGAACATGCTGGGGAGGTGAATGAAGGATTCTTAAGGGCTGTGTTTCCACTAGCATTGTCAGTAGTGAAGTATGGATGCAACTGTTTCAATATCAATTTTCTCTCTGTATCAATACACCAGGATCTTTATGGTTCTCTTTTCCAACAGTGAGTTGACACATACACTGCTGTAGTGCCAACATAGCCCTATATTGTCCTGAGCTAAATCAACATAGATGCTGTTGTTCTAAAGGCACAGTGCACATGCACTGTTACATTTATTGTTTCCCATACAAAGGCTCTACTTGGGCTGCCCGCCCAGGTAAGTTGAGACTTACTAAAAGTTCAGGAACTGGGTGTAAAGGTTGAGGTTAAAGTTCAAGTTTTTGACTTAGGAAATAGCAGTTTATAAAATCTTATTTTAAAGTCACTTTAGCATTAGTTCTGGGATAATGTTTGTAATGTTTGTGCATAGATAGTATTTATTGCAGTCAAGGCAAACTTTTGGCACATCAGTGTAGTGGCTGGTCATATGGCAAGGCAGGTACCATATTTAGGGAAGTGCATGAATGCAGAGGTATTGCCAAAAAAAATTCACACTGCAGTGGGGGGAGCTGCTGGGAGGACCGGGTGAGTCTCCCTGTCAGACAGTGACTGGGCTCAGTTAACTAGACAAATAGGTGGGGGCTCCCTCCTGATGCACATCCAGGCTTGTCCTGGCTGGATGCTAAGCAACGAGCCAGTGGCTGAGGAGAGATGATGTCCCAGCCTGGTTATTCCTACACAAGCTGGAGGGCTTTACTGCAGTGTTTAAGGCCTTCTTATCAAGCTGAACATTTGCAGAAGGCTAAGATTCATTTTCTCAAATACTTTTGTTCCCAGTCTTGACATAAACAAGGGAACAGTATAAAAACAGGACACCAATAGTAATCCAATCCACATCTGGCTAACCCTAACCTACGATTGGGACCTGAACAACCAGCCTTAGTCAAGTAAATGTAATATTGACAGTGCATGATCCAGATGGTGATGTGCAGCATTTCCCTGAGTTCCATCCAAATCACCTGTGTATAGGATATGGCCTATGATGGCAGAAAGCAGCTGAATGGCAACCAATCCATTGTCCACCTTTTCCAGTTTCATGACAAGGAGCAGAATCTTCTCCCCATTTTTCCTTGAAGACCACTTGTCCGGCATGTCCCTGTCGCTCAAGCTGAGCCTGCTGGAGGACAATCATGGATGTACCTTGTTGCTAGCTATTCCCCAAATGTCTCCCTGGCCGAAGAGACACATGGCACAGCAGAGCCAGTCGTCTGAGCAGACAGGATGAAGCTGACCAGATGGTGACTTGGAAGGCATTTTATGCTAAAATTTTGTTAAGCAGGCAATGCAAAAATATATCAATCTGATAACTGCCAACACCAAAATCAAGGTTGGCTGCAGAGAGATGTTGGCAAGCCTGTGATGTGATTGTGCAGCCTGGTCTTCCTGGTGTATCTTCTGATAAGAATCTTGACTGTCTGTGTGTCTGTGTCTGTCTGGCAAGACCAGATTGTAGATGGATGTAGCAGCACTTAGACAAATCTGGACTGGGTGGGGGATCAGTCAGAGCACAATGGACACTCATGGGATGTGATTAGAACTTCACAAAAAGCAGCAGAATAATGGCAAAAAACATCTGCTCACCCTGCAATGACTCAAAGACGGCCACAAGAAGCCACAATCTGAGACCTCCAAAAACATCAAATGACAGTTAAATCAGAACAAACAAGACTTGCGAATTCCACCTACACTCACCTGTCCTCTTGAACAGTAAACAGAGGCTGTAATAAGATGGTGGAGGCTGGTCAGCAAGGTCCAGAGTTTGTGGGGGCCGCGGGCGGAGAGGGAAGGGTGGGCAGTTCTGGGAGAGAGTTCAGCATCCTGGTGGCCTGGTGCATGAAGCTGTCTCTCAGTCTGCTGGTTCTCGCCCGGAGGCTCCTCACCCTCCTCCCGGATGGCAGGAGACTGAAGAGATGGTGGTTGGGGTGGGTGGGGTCGCCCGCAATGCTGAGTGCTTTGCGGGCTTGGCGTGTTTTGTAAATGTCCTGGAGGGAGGGGAGGGGGGTACCGATGATCCTCTCAGCTGCTCTCACTATGCGCTGCAGGGTCTTCTTGCAGGATGCAGTGCAGCTGCCGTACCACACAGTGATGCAGCTGGTCAGGATACTCTCGGTGGTGCCGCGGTAGAAGGTGCGCATGATGGGGACTGGTGCTCTGGCTCTTCTCAGTCTGTGGAGGAAGTAGAGGCGCTGCTGAGCTTTCCTGGCCAGTGATGCGGTGTTGCTGCTCCAAGAGAGGTCCTCAGAGAGGTGCACACCCAGGAACTTGGTGCTGCTCACTCTCTCCACAGCAGCACCATTGATGGTCAGTGGAAGGTGCTGGGTGGGGGCTCTCCGGAAATCGACAACAATCTCCTTCGTCTTCATCACGTTCAGAGAGAGGTTGTTGTCTCTGCACCACTTGGCCAGTTGGCTCACCTCGTCCCTGTAGTTTGACTCATCGTTGTTGCTGATGAGCCCCACCACAGTCGTGTCGTCCGCAAACTTGACGAAGAGGTTGCTGTCGTGTGTTGGTGTGCAGTCATGGGTCAGCAGGGTGAACAGTAAGGGGCTGAGCACGCATCCTTGGGGAGCCCCTGTGTTCAGTGTGATGGTGCTGGACACGCTGCTGCCGACCCGGACTGCCTGTGGTCTTCCTGTTAGGAAGTCCAGCAACCAGTTGCAGAGTGAGGTGTTCAGTCCTAGACAGTCCAGTTTCTGTATCAGCTGCTGGGGGATGATCGTGTTGAACGCTGAACTGAAATCCAGGAACAGCATCCTCACATATGAGTCTTTAGAGTCCAGGTGGGTGAGAGCTGAGTGGAGGGCGGTGGAAATTGCATCGTCAGTGGACCGGTTGGTCCGATATGCAAACTGGTACGGGTCCAGGGAGGGAGGTAGGCTGGATTTGATGTGTTTCATGACTAACCGCTCGAAGCACTTCATGATGATGGGGGTCAGTGCCACGGGGCGGTAGTCATTGAAGCAGGATGGAGAGGCCTTCTTTGGAACCGGGATGATGGTGGTGTTCTTGAAGCAGGTAGGGACAACAGCTTGGCTCAGGGAGATGTTGAAGATGTCTGTGAAGACATCAGTGAGCTCCTCTGCACAGTCCTTCAGCACGCGACCCGGGATGTTGTCTGGTCCTGCAGATTTCCGTGCGTTGATCCTGGAGAGGGATCTCCTCACGCTGGCTGGGGACAGGGACAGTACCTGGTCGTCTGGAGGGGGTGCTGTTTCCTGTGCAGGGGTGTTGTTGTCGGCTTCAAATCGTCCGTAGAAGTAGTTCAGATCATTCAGCAGAGTTATGTTGTTATCACAGGTCTGTGGTCGAGGCTTGTAGTCCGTGATGGTCTGTAACCCCTGCCACAGGCTCCTTGTGTCTCTGCTGTCGGTGAAGTGGTGAGTTATCCTGTTGCTGTACTGCCTCTTTGCAAGTCTGATGCCATGGGACAGGTTGGCTCTTGCTGATCTGAGACCAGCCTCATCACCTGCTGTGAAAGCAGCATTCCGGGCTCTCAGTAACCGATGTACTTCCCCCGTCAGCCATGGTTTCTGATTGGCCCGTACTGTGACGGTCTTGGTGTCCGTGACATCATCAATGCATTTGCTGATGTAGGCAGTAACAGTGTCCGAGTACTCCTGTATGTTGATGTGGTGGTTGTAAGTGGCTGCCTGCTTAAACATGTCCCAGTCTGTGGTGAAGAAGCAGTCCTGGAGTGCTGAGGAGGCCCCCTCTGGCCACACCCATACCTGTTTCTGAACCGGTCTGGTGACTTTGACCTTAGGCCTGTATGCTTGCATTAGCATAACAGTGATGTGGTCAGAAGCGCCGAGGTGGGGGAGGGGTGCTGCCTTGTAGGCTTTAATATTAAATCATGATGACTTAAACTTTAAAGCCTGCCATCATTTTGTAGAGGAGGCTACCAAAGCACTTAAATCAGTTCCTACACTGGAGGGAGGCTTAGAACCCAGTGACAGACAAATGGAAATCTGTCAACAGTCTCCCACAGAGTTAAAAGCCATTCTCCATGCATCAAACTGCATCAATCAATTCATCACAAAAAGCCACTCTCACCACTTCTAATGATCAGATAAAAAGTTGTACATGGCACTGGTGAAGAGGTGAAGGCAAAAAAAGAAAAAGAGTTGAATGGCTAAATAGTCATTTGTGTCAATGAACATTGACATTTTTTCAGTAATGTATTTACAGAAACACTGATCCTTTAATAGAGAATTATTTAGCCGTCAGCTGTAACTCCACTTAGCTGTATTAAGTTGAAGATCTACTGAAACAGGAGACTGATCAGATATAACAATATTGTGGTAGAGCTAGAGACATTTTTTTTTTAAAGTATTTTTTGGCCTTTTCTGGCTTTATTTGATAGTACAGCTGAAGAGTTAGACAGGAAACAGGGTAAGAGACGGGGAGTGACATGCATCAAAGGGACCCAGGCCGGGAGTCGAACCCGGGTCCGCTGCAGAGCCTCGGCACATGGGTCGCGCGCGCTACCGACTGAGCTATGCGGCGCCCCAAGCCAGAGACATTTGAGAGCAAACTGGAGTGTAGAAGAAAATAATCTATTCTTGAATAAGATTTATGCACCAACGAGAACAATGAGAAATATTTTTTAGAGGGATTTAACAATCGCCAAACATCCACAAGGTCATAGCCATGCATCAAGCTGTTGAGGATCAAGCTACTTTTGGACTTACTTAACTGTGGATGTTGCCTGTCTATCAATAGGTCCATCATACAATTAAAATCGCCCCCCCATAATCACTTAAGATCCAGAGAGATTTGGTATAACCCTTAAAAGGGCTTGGAAGAATCCGGGGTCATCAAAATTATAGCCATAATCATTAATCAAAGTCACTGAAATTTCATTCAGTAAACCTCTGACAATTGAATATCTACTGTTCTGGTCAGTAATTGTTTGCTCACGTTGAAATGTTGCTTTTTTATGTATAAGAATAGCAACCCCTCTTGCCTTAACTGAAAAATTAGACTGAAAAATCTGTGATGCCCATTGTAGCCTCAAAACCTTTGCTGCACTTTTTTAAATATGTGTTTCCTGGAGGAAGCATATATCAGCCTTAAGTGATTTTAAGCTAACCTTTCCCCTTTTAACAGGGCTGTTCATGCCCTTCACATTCCAGCTGACTAGCCTGACAACTCCTGTATTGCGTCTGTCTGGATCACGTAACATTACTAAAAGGTAACTTAAGTTTATATACAAAGACAGTGACAGTCACTAATATGTGGTATAGAAAATAAAAGAAAAAAAAGAACGAAAATGCTTCTGATGCGAGAAAAGAACATTCTCATTAACCCTCCCTCCCCCTACCCAAACCCCTCTTCCCTGATGAACTCCATCTTTTCAAGATTAACGTAAGCAACGAAAGAAAGATCGCAAACTCACGTTCTATCATGTAACAGCTCCAGCAAACTTATAGAATTATTAGAGTCAATTCAAAAGAAACCTCACATTTTAAGTAGCAGTGACGCTCATTAAGCAAGAAAAAAAAGGGAAAAAAAGCCATGACTACCACGGTAGCAGGCTGTCAAAGTGTTAATCAATCTTATCAAACCCATGCAAAACTACAGTGGGGCAAATAAGTATTTAGTCAACCACCAATTGTGCAAGTTCTCCTACTTGAAAAGATTAGAGAGGCCTGTAATTGTCAACATGGGTAAACCTCAACCATGAGAGACAGAATGTGGAAAAAAAAAAAAAACAGAAAATCACATTGTTTGATTTTTAAAGAATTTATTTCCAAATTAGAGTGGAAAATAAGTATTTGGTCAGCTACAAAGAAGCAAGATTTCTGGCTGTCAAAGAGGTCTAACTTCTTCTAATGAGGTCTAACGAGGCTCCACTCGTTACCTGTATTAATGGCACCTGTTTTAACTCATTATCGGTATAAAAGACACCTGTCCACAACCTCAGTCAGTCACACTCCAAACTCCACTATGGCCAAGACCAAAGAGCTGTCGAAGGACACCAGAGACAAAATTGTAGACCTGCACCAGGCTGGGAAGACTGAATCTGCAATAGGTAAAACGCTTGGTGTAAGGAAATCAACTGTGGGAGCAATTATTAGAAAATGGAAGACATACAAGACCACTGATAATCTCCCTCGATCTGGGGCTCCATGCAAGATCTCACCCCGTGGCGTCAAAATGATAACAAGAACGGTGAGCAAAAATCCCAGAACCACACGGGGGGACCTAGTGAATGACCTACAGAGAGCTGGGACCACAGTAACAAAGGCTACTATCAGTAACACAATGCGCCGCCAGGGACTCAAATCCTGCACTGCCAGACGTGTCCCCCTGCTGAAGCCAGTACACGTCCAGGCCCGTCTGCGGTTCGCTAGAGAGCATTTGGATGATCCAGAAGAGGACTGGGAGAATGTGTTATGGTCAGATGAAACCAAAATAGAACTTTTTGGTAGAAACACAGGTTCTCGTGTTTGGAGGAGAAAGAATACCATACCCACTGTGAAGCATGGGGGTGGAAACATCATGCTTTGGGGCTGTTTTTCTGCAAAGGGACCAGGACGACTGATCTGTGTAAAGGAAAGAATGAATGGGGCCATGTATCGAGAGATTTTAAGTGAAAATCTCCTTCCATCAGCTTCGTAAGAAGCATTTCAAGGTCCTGGAGTGGCCTAGCCAGTCTCCAGATCTCAACCCCATAGAAAATCTGTGGAGGGAGTTGAAAGTCCGTGTTGCCCAACAACAGCCCCAAAACATCACTGCTCTAGAGGAGATCTGCATGGAGGAATGGGCCAAAATACCAGCAACAGTGTGTGAAAAGCTTGTGAAGAGTTACAGAAAACGTTTGGCCTCCGTTATTGCCAACAAAGGGTACATAACAAAGTATTGAGATGAACTTTTGGTATTGACCAAATACTTATTTTCCACCATGATTTGCAAATAAATTCTTTAAAAATCAAACAATGTGATTTTCTGTTTTTTTTTTTCCACATTCTGTCTCTCATGGTTGAGGTTTACCCATGTTGACAATTACAGGCCTCTCTAATCTTTTCAAGTGGGAGAAATTGCACAATTAGTGGTTGACTAAATACTTATTTGCCCCACTGTAAGTAGGAAGTCCACTACTAAGCATTACCGAAAGAAAGCAGGCTTGCTCATTATTGTCCATCAGTGTTGTGTTCTGCCACGTCCCAGTCACCCTCTCCGTTAGAAATTTGCTGGCGTCCTCAAGGGAATCAAAAGTCTCCGTGCGGTCTCCAACAGTGACAATGAACTTAGCCAGGTGTCGAAATCCATACCATATCGTCCTTGCCTTGCACTTCTCCTTGATGGCTGTAAACTGTCAACACCTACGAAGGATGTCAGCCAACATGTCTGGGTAGATGAACACTGGAGAGTTGTCATATCGTAGCCCGGAGCTCTCTCTAGCTAGCTTCAGCACATGTTCTTTAACTGCCAAGTGGTGGAATCTCACTGTGGGTCAAGGCTTACAGTCCGTGCAGGGTTTTGCGCTCCAAAATGCACTGTCAATTCGAATAGGCACACTGAAATGCTCCCCACTGCAAAAAGAGTAGGAAGCAATGTTGACAAAAAAATCACTCAGTCTGCCATTTTCAGCTTTCTCTTTGATGCCCACAATACGTATGTTCTGCCGACAAGCACGATTCTCCATGGCACTTAGCTTGGATTGTTGTTGCTTGGACTAAGAGGCCTCTCTAAATCATATGCTTTTTGTGAGAGACAGAGGCTTCCTCCGTAGTGGTCACTCTGGCATTGAAATTCGACACGTCAGCTTTCAGACTGGTAATTGTGGTGCTTAACTCTGTAAATCGTTTGTCCACATTATCACTTAGGGCGCTGATGGCGGCTAGCACGTCTTGAACTGTAGCGCTAGTGGTGTTATCCTCATTAACCTCCTCGTGGTTAGGACTTTCGTCGTCACCTTCAGAAGCAATGGGGATGCCCTTTTTCTTCCCCATGTTCAAGTCAGTGGATTTGATAGGTAAACGAAAAATGTAAGAAAAAAGAGAATTACATTAGAGGTTTCTGGAGCTCTTGCTAAACACTTCTACTCCATAGCCCTCCACAATCAGCAAAAAATAAGACATTTTCTTGTGTGTGTGTGTTCGGAGAGCAAGACATGACCTGCCTAAGAAGCAGATTGCTGTCTCATGAGTGCTGTGACATATATCTGGCAATGGGCAGTTTGGGTAAAAGTGTTGTCGTTCACTTTTGTTTTTGTCTTGAAGCTTTTACTACTGCATGTGCCGCTCAGCTTGACAGGCTACCTGCTGGATTGTGTTTCATTAACTATTACACAACAAGTAGTTCCGACCAAGCAATGTGATTGGTAACAAGACATTTAGACCATGCTCAAATCAGCATGACAGCATGCCTGACGCATTGCTCAAAATATTACTCCGCCAAGTCTGTGGCAATATTGAATCCATCTCCATGGCAACATAGTAACTGTCAGAGCTGGAGCAAAAAAATAAAAAGTACAGCTTGAAATTAAAACTTTCTGTCGTAAAATATGCAGAGGAAAACTTGGGAGAAGCAGTCGCTAGACGTTTCTCTGTCGACCCCAAGAGAGTGAGAGAGAGTGAGAGAGTGAGAGAGTGAGAGAAAATAAAATAGAGCTGTCCGAGGAGGACAGCAACAGGGCCAGGCTGCCTGGTGTAGGGAGGAAGAAGGCTAGCAAGGAGCCTGAGATAAACATACGGGAATTAGTTATCAGTTAATGGGCACGCCACGAGAGACTGTCCCACAAAATGATCAGGGCGATGGCGAAACAAATGTAGGCCACCGCGAGTGACAGCAGAGATGAGGAGTTTACCGCGAGTGCTGGTTGGATAAATTGTTTCCTCCACCCTAACAACTTCACTTGCAGAAGATGTACGACTATTCCTCAGCAGGATGCCAGAGAATTCACAGAGAAGCTGGAGAAATTTGTGACATTTTTATCCTGTATTTTTGAGAGGAATGAATTAAACACCTGTCCCAAATTGCCACCTGGTCTGTTAAGTGACTATATATATATATATATATATATATATATATATATATATATATATATATATATATATATATATATATATATATATATATATATATATATATAAGTGAGTATTTTATGGTAGTTCGGGAAATTCCAAGACTGTGATAAAATTTTAACATCAGCTCAGAGTTCACTCATCTGGGACTAGAAAATCCTTTCTGTTGCTAGGTTGTTACTAAGGGTTCGATTATTTCACCAGCAGTAACTTAACACAGCCCAAAGCGAACATGGTAAAACAGTAAACTACAGCAGATATGTGAAAGTAAAAACAGGGACGCAGGAGAGAGACTTAAAATGTAGTAATAATTGACAAAAGTACTGAGAGCAGAAACCACAGGGACTTTCAAAAACATCTTTCTCTCTGGTCTCATGCACATACATCAGTCTGGTGATTGCAACACACTTCTTACAGGTTGGTCGTGGGCCCAAGACATCACCAAAGCCCACTTGCAGCTTGCTTTGCTTTGGCCCCATTCTAAAGAGGGTCCATCCCTGGCATGGCTCAGCTCATGTCAGCGTGACACATTTTAACTTTGCACAGCCAAAAGTACCATTGGAAATGCCCCATCTTTCAGTGTGTCCCCTTTCATTTATTTAATTATGCCGTGAATTCATGATGTTCAGAAAAATTTATGTTAAGAGAATTTTATTTTGATTGTTCATTTTGAAATTACAGCTTTTTTTCTGCTCTCTTCTCTTTTTCCAATGGGTCTTTTCTCTCCAAGACAATGCAAAGAGTGTTAGGCTATATAGTAGAGCCTTTGAATTCTTCAATTTAGTATTCACCTGCAGAATAAAACCCCCTTCCACTGCTCAAAGACTGCCAAGTGACCCTTGGGCAAGGCTTTTAAGTCTTGTGCCAGAAAAGCTGATCAACAGCCAACAATACAGGCTTGTAGATATGAAACTCTCAGGCTTGTATAGTTGAGAGGAAAATAAGTAAAAGCAGGTCAGTGGTGAATATGCTAAATGCTAAGTCAACATTCCAGGGATAAAAGAACATGAAGGCGAAACAAAATCTGATCCTGTCAAAGTGATTAAGGCCTTTTTGTCTCCAGTCATCTGAGCTGGAGGCAAAGGAAGGGCAGACATATGGAAGCGAATCTGTTCCATAATTCAAATTAAAATGGATTAACAGAAATACTTTTTCATTTTCAGAATATAGCTGACTCATAAATAAAATGAGTAATAAATCATCAAAATTGCATTTTCATTTTCTTATTCAAGACTGCTCATTTTGTAACTTAATTAAAATGATAAAGAAAATTGCATTTGAGATTTCATTTTCATAAGATGCCTCAGCAAATAGTTATCAGAATTCAATTTGAAATGTCAAATTTAAAAATTAAAATGCATTAGCAGAAATGCTTTTTCATTTTAGGGTTATCACTGCATTATGTGACTCACAAATGAAATGAGTAATAAATCATCCAAATTGCATTTTCATTTTCTTCTTCGAGCCTGCTCATTTTGTCACACGACTAAAAAGAAAACTGCTTTTTCGTTTTCAAGCCCACCCCCCCAAAAAAATGTTGCAAAATTCAATTTGAATTCGCAGTCCCAAGCGGCACAGGAGAGTGAAGTCAGAGGCCTCAATCCATTTTAATTTGAATTATGGAACAGATTCGCTTCTATAAAGACAAGATATGAATCACTTTTAGTCAATGTAGAGACAGAGGGAGAGGGCTGCAAGAGAGATAAAGAGACAAATACAAACTGTTTCCTTGTGATTCAGGGATATTCTGCGGGCTGTGATCCAAACTCTGAGGACACACTTGTGTATTCTAATAAACAAGTCCTCTATAGAAGCAATATCCACAGCCGAGCAGTTTTCTAATAAATGTGATATCTGGTTAAGCTGAAGAGAAGGAGGCACTCAGCTTATCACCTATTTAGCCACTACCACTCTGTATTCTATTCTATCTATGTTATACATCTCCCCCCAGATTTAGAGACAGATTACTTTGATTATGCATGTATCTAAAATGTGCAATCAACCCATTTTATGCACACATTAGATATATGCATAATCAAAGACATCTATTAAATAAAGGAACGCTTCAGATGTTTGGAAGGTTAGTGTGACTACTGTCAAAAGATTCAAACCTCCAGTCTCAAAATGCTCGTCTTTACATTTTTTAATGTATCGTCGTCCTGAATTTCCACCACTAGGTGGCTCTGTAATCAAGGAACGTACGTTTTGGCTCATAATTCCCATTTACTTTGTCGCACATTCAAAAACCTTATATCTATGTTCACTGAGTTCTGATGAATCTTTTGAGATAGGCCACGCCCATTTCCTCCACGGTTTTTTTCCGCTACTTTGGAAATCTCGAAAACCTACTTTTTCAAACTCCTCCCTGGCATTTTCACCGATTTGCACGAAACTTGGCACACAGCATCTGTGGACCCTCCTGGCAAAACTGTATTCAAAGAATTTTGATAGACTAAAGAATAATCAAGTTATCAAATAACAACTTCCTGCAGAATTGGTTCCAAACAGGAAGTGCTGCATATCTCCACATTGCTGCGTCTGAATGACATGAAACTCACTTACTACTTCCACATGAGCCCTTGAGGCTCTGTGCAAAATTGCAGGCGATGACCACAAGGTGGCGTTCTTTAAATTGAACTATTTTATATCTCCACATCGGTTCATCAGATTAACACAAAACTTAGTATAATAATTATTGTCAGTGCCCTCCTAAGGAGAGCTGATGAAGGGTTTACCGATCTGACACTCGATGGCGCTGTGGTGCCAGTTTAGTTTTATATTTGGCACTGTGCCCATACCATAAAACTTATGGAAATGAAATTCATAGGGGTATAGAATGGCCCCTGTAACTCACACAATATTTTCAATGCAAAAGCATTTTTGGCTAATAACTCCCACATAATATGTAGCACATTATCAAACCTTATATCTTCGTGTTCCCTGAGTTTAGCAGAACTTTATGTTGTAGGTCACGCCCACTTTTGCCGTAACTTTCCATTCACAAAATCGCAACAAATGAAAAACATACTTTTTCAAACTCCTCCTAGGCGATTTGACCGATATGCACCCAACTTTGCATGAAGCATCTTTGGACACTGCTGACAAAAATGTATTAAAATAATTTTGATAGTCCAAAAAATGCCCCGAATATAAAACAACAATTTCCTGCACAGTGTGGTGAAAACAGACAGTCTTGCATATCTTTAACCCCTTAAGCCCCAAGCCAATTTTCTAGGGTTAGGGTTTAGGGTTAGGGTTAAAAAGCCCAAGGTCCCCCAATTGTGTTCCATTGCCTGATGAGGGTTTGTGTAAAATTTGGTGCAAGTCAGCCAATAGGTGGCGCTCTGGTCTTAGTCTAATTAGTGTGAATGGAAAGTAAATGGGAAAATCTTCAAATCCTCTTCAAAACTCATCACCTTTCAACCTCCCCTTGTCCCTCATACTTTGAGCTAGAGACACCATTCCACCTTTTGAAGAGTCAGAGGACCTTTTGGGCATGTATTCAGTTTTTTAAAATCTTGTACGGTGTTGAAATCAGTTTTTAGGATTTTCAGCTCATCTTCTCATTTTATAATGGGTGTGTATTGCATGAGCTAGAGTGTGTGACATCATCGCAAGAGTGAAGAGCAGCTGGAACATCTTTTACTTCACATAGACAGTACATGTTGGCTTTCAGCTGATGGTCTTATTTCAGATATAGGACTTACAGTTTTGGTCCTGTCCAATTTACTTGCAGCCCCTGCCCTTTTGCCCTCACCAATGACTGCCACCATGTTCAGGGATGTGAGTTTGCAGCATTATCTCTGTAGCAGAGGTCTGCCAATTCTCCAACTTTGTTCACACAGAGCCAAGCAGCTCCGATGAAAAGCTGCACTAGTGTGTAATTCACACAGCAAGCTGGCACTGTAGATCCTAAAGGCATGGCGGTACACATCATGATGATGTGTGTTTGTTTTCAAGGTGTTTCCCCTGGTGTCTTGTGATTGAGATCCTGACCCATCAAACATCCTGAAAAGTGACAAAGTTACGTTTTTCACTCAATTACATAATAACATAACTGCCATCAGTAAACTGGACGCTGTCTGACTCTCTAAGGGAAAGTTTACCAAAGTCTCGGCCGGGAGGTCTGACTGTTTCAGAACAGTTATTACAACACAATAGTTGAATAATATTGGCTCGAGTCATTTAGGGGGGTTGTGGGGCTTTTATTACCACTTTACAGACGCATCTTTAACAACGTTAGCCTTTGAGAAACAGGACCCAGTGCATCACAAGACGAAAAAAAACTGGCTTCTCGGCCTAGTGCTTTTTGTGGGGGCTGGATCTGGATAATGAGGCCAGCCATCTTCTTTGCAGAGGAAGTTACATTCAAGCCTTTTTTAAATAATCAGGTTGGCGGTTCATTAATATTTTGGAGTGACCAAGAGCATGGTAGTTGTTCATTGATAAAATTTCAAAACTACAACTTGCTTAATAATTGTGAACACTGTATTAACCACAGTCATATTTCAGGGCCGTCAACATTCTCATCTCTGTCAGAAAGAATACAATGAGCACATTTCCAGCAAGCTTGGAGTTCAACCAAACTCACTGACTGTATAGCCAGAGTCTCAAAATAAATTGTGAATGCACAGGACTAGTTAGATGACATGAGGCAACTGACACAGACACTTAAAGTACTGATACCTAATGTATAATGTAAAACTCTAGTCTAGAAAAATGATAATTGTGTTAACAGTGTTACTTGGGTGGTCTGCCCAGGTATATTTACAGCCAACTATTTTTGAGTAAAAATATTTTCTTCTATCCTACTGAATGACACCAGCCATGATCATTAACTAGTGGACTCCTCCTGTATCACCTCTTCTTAATGCAGGCCTACTTATGTCGTTGTTTCATAAAAGCAAACTCCCACCCACACCGCGCCACAGGTACAAGATCATTCTGCGGGAAACACTGAATTAATGTGCGTCTCCATTATAAGCAGATCCTCAGTCAATCTGGAGATTCAGATCAAGGGAACTGAAAGGAGCACGTAGAAAAGGAGGAAAAAGACAGAGTAGTGAAGACGATGGGAAAACAAAAGTCAATAACAGAAGGGAGGGAAATTACATCTGATGATTTGGCACAAAGAAGGATCTTAATTTAAGAGAAAGTCGTGTGAGCCAATCTGGTGAAAAATCCTGACATGACATGCTACAGATTTCATAATAAGCATGAGGGGAACTGGTTGGAGCTGAGCGGTTGCCACTGTGCAAAAGGATGCACTGTGTGCGAAACTGTGTGTCTGGACTCACTCTCTGATCAGGGGCAGCAATCTCTCGCCAGACAACAGGAAAGAATTCTGAGCTCTGCCTGCCCTCCTTTTTTCAGCTCCAATGAAATTTTGATATTCACGGCATGTCTCACTCTTCAGCACACATCACAAGAAATATGGACAGCTAGGCTGGTGCATTGGGCGAGCAAGACTCACATTCATGCTCACTCATTCTCTCTTCTCCTCAGCCCCCTCT
Organism: Acanthopagrus latus; assembly: GCF_904848185.1. Classification (NCBI taxonomy): domain Eukaryota; kingdom Metazoa; phylum Chordata; class Actinopteri; order Spariformes; family Sparidae; genus Acanthopagrus; species Acanthopagrus latus. The sequence goes on from NC_051060.1 coordinate 203,082, forward strand.
CCTCCCTTTTCCTACCCCTCCACTCGCAGCCTCACACAGAGACAGCCATGAAGACACAAAGAAGCACCAAACCACAGCAGAGATATTGCTGAGACAGGAGCAGATTAAAGTTGGATGCAGAAGGAATAGAGCCGGTCCAGACAACGCTCCACGAGGTAGAAAAGGTTTTAGTTCAGACACTGGAGGCCATGTCTGTCTATTGAAATCGTAAAAACGTTTCACAAGGGGAAACACTTAAGAGTTTGTGTGGTAATGAGCAGCAGCAACAACAACCAGCCTGCTTTCATCGTAGACACAAGCTCCCTCCATCTTCCCCTTTTTTATAAGTCTGCCCTCAAACTGACTGTACACTGCTATGGATTTAAACATTTATTCTACAGTCCCTTTGGTTTCCACTGCAGTCTCGTATTTAACAAAAAAAAAAAAAACAGGTGCAGAAAGATTGATGGCTGTTGGTGTACACCTTCTAAAAGGAAATGTGGGCTTTGCAGAGGTAAAGGAATGTACTCTACAGCTGAATGTGAACAGAGAGATCGAGTAAAATCTAGAGCTTGCAAAAGACCAAAGCATATTGGTGTATGGCATTATGATTTAGACTAAGAGCCATTCCTCAGCCAAGCCTTCTTCTGACTACTGTCTGGTCGCAGGAGAATAACTTTGATGTATCTAAGGGGCCATCCACATGGAAATGCTTTTGTGCGAATTACAAACTCTATTGCAACTTTGATTGCTGAGGACTTTGTTGTGCACCGCTTGTATTTCAGCACGCTGTGCAAAAAGTTGTTGCACAATGTGATGAAATGCAAGTGGCATAAAGTAGCATAGCATTAGGATACTGCCTATCACCCACATCAGGAGGATTTTCTGATAGGAGAAGTCGTATGCTTATCTTTGACTGACTTAATGACACAGAAGAAAAATTAATCTGTTTATTTTTTTTATTATCAATGATCAAAATTAGCCATGTGTTTAGTATGAACGCTGATACATAGTTCCATAATGTGATGAATTGCAAGCTGCATTGATTACAGCATTGAAAGCTTTTGCATTTTTATATAGGCTGCAGTATACTGTTTTATTCTCAGGGATATGCTCATTGCATGTAACAGAAATAAAATGAAACAAAATAAAACAAATAAAAAAAGAGTGCTGAGGAAGGAATGGTGTAAATGGATAAAGTTCCCAAATAGATATAATAATAATAGCCTACTTACAATATACTACTTAAATATTTATATATAACATTTACAAATTATTTATTTTGAAAAAATTTATCGACCTAATTTCATTTTATTATGCTACATTTATAGACCAAACCTACAGTAGCCTCTGGCTACCTGCAGAACATTGTGTAAAATTATGTTATTTCAGAAGTGGAAGAATGGCTTCTGCTGTACAATGACAGGTAGGCTATGTGCTTTTCACGCTGACTGCACGAAGTCTAACCCAAAGACTTGCTCGTCTGCTACTCATTCAGAACGTAGCCGGCTGTTTTCGCTCTCCTCCTCTGACTCTAGTCGCAGGCGTTTCTGGCACCGCGGCTCGCGAGCTAGTGCTATGACGCGTCGGCTGTGTCTCTGGCATCGAAGCTCGCAAGCTAGCTCGCGATATAGACATAATATAGTTAGACGCCTCATAGACTGACGGTGCCTATTGGAGCTAACGTATCAGCGCGGCCGCCAAATTGGATGGGTCTCCAATGCGACCCCCTGCATTTATTTCTAATGAGGAAGGTGTATCGCCAACTACAATAATCATAACCTCCCGAATTTTTACTGGATTTTCACACGGTTACAAACGGCAGAGATTTAGTTATGATAAATAAAAATCTTACTTGTGAAAAGTAATCCCCCGCGATCTGGTAAAAACACTGCGCCGGTTATTGCAACCATAAAATGCACAAAATACGGCCATAGCTGCTCGCTCTCCGTTAATTCCGATTGACTGTTGTGCTAGCCTACAGTAAGGAGACCCAACCAAGATGGCAGCGACGCGAAATTACGTTCTAGCACGCTATGAGGCGTTTACGTATATTATGTCTATGGCTCGCGAGCCGCGATGCTGGAAACACAGCCGACTCGTAGCTCTTCTTCTTGTTTACTGGCGGTTGGCATCCACCTCAGTGCCGCCACCTGCTGCTCTGGAGTGTACACGCTTCGCCTCGTTAGTAAATGAGAAAAATAAGTTGCGCGTGCCTATGAGCCGAGCGGTACACACGCGCCCCGAACCGTGTCAAGCGTACCGAAAGTGTGTTTTTTGATGAACCTTCCACCCCTATTGATTGCTGTAACAAAATACAGTTAGCAGCCAGGCTAACACTAAAGACTGCAGTGCCTGGCAGTATGGCAGCTGCACCCGGTTTCGTTTCTGCGAAGTCAAGTCACAGAGTTTGTTGTTACGTTTGTAGTCATTACTGTTGGCTAGACGTTCAAAAACCATCCATGTCAAAAGCTGATAAAAAATCACAAAAAAAAAGTTAAAAAACAAACAAAAAAAAGTACCAATAACAGTACCGTTTGTCCAGAAGTTTAACGGTACCCTGGTAACGACCAAATTAGGAGCCAGTAACAAAAAGTACCGGTCTTCCGTATACATCCCTATGTGACAGGAGATAAAAAATGTCACCTGCTACAAAAGCAGGCATTCCCCCATTTGATTGCATTTTATGCAATGGCCTTGCTTGCCCCTTGTTGCTTCAACAATAATAATAATAATAATAATAATAATAATAATAATAATAATAATAATAATAATAATAATAATAATAATAAAGAGATGTGAGTCAACAACAGTGAGATCAGATGAAAATATGAAAATGTGAACTTTCCATTCCAAGACTTTGACTTGACATTCAGAATCGCCTGTCATTATAAGGCCAGCAACCAGCGAGTACAACAGTGCTGAAGCTAGTGGGCTATGCTATGTCATTCAGACACTTTGCGCACCTGTACTTGTGGTCTTGCATGTGCACACATCTCCAAACCATGCCAGAGCCAAGAAAGTGTGCAGTGCTTTAGCACGACAGTGTTCACACTAATCAAACAAACTGGACTTTGGGGGTCCAACATGCTTAGACATGGTACAGATTGCCTAGTGCGAGTGCGCCCTCAGCTGTGAAGTCTACTCTGCCTCCAGAGGACCAGCCACTAGCCCCATTCACACTGGAGTTTGGATGCTGCTTTAGTACACCAATTCCCCACCTCCATCTCAATGTGAATGTCTAGGAGGCAGCGAGGGGTGAAATTTCACTCCAGCGCTGATACGCCTCTGGAGGCAGTGTCAGGGCCGTTTTATTGGAGAACCGAATCAATGTGAATGGATAAGCTGGCTTCGCGTATAGATGGCGTGTCGATCAGACGGTCAGTTAACTACACGGGTCCTTGACTCAACTTAATACATAGAAATGTCCCACAAAGCAACATTACAGAACCAAACTAAAGTAACGTAGTAAATGTAACTGTCTTTGGCAACTTATATGAGGAAAAAAAAGGGGAAACACCTTGAAAACACACCAAAATCATCATCATCATGACGTGTACCGTCACGTCTCTTTAGGAGCCGCAGTGCCAGTCGGAAGCGTTTAAGGAGACTCAGACGAGGTCAGGAACAAATATGTTTGGTGTGTTCAGCTGCATTGAAAGCTTTCAGAGCCATGCGGACGTTGTCTGCTCCGATTCAACATGCAAAGTCTGAGGAGGTTTGCTGTTTGTTTGGTAATGCCTCGCTGCATGTTTAATATGCAGCTCTTTTTGTCTGAAATAGTAAAGTTTCATTTTGATCAAAAGTAAGGAGAGTTGTGTGCATAAGCCTCTCGTCCAGTGTCTTTTTTATACACTAGTGCCACCCGCTTATTGCATCTTGTGCAAGCGCATAACATACACGCTACTGTGGAGCTGGCAGCACGTCGAAGCAGTGTGTTCAATGCAGCTTTTCAGCTGAACGGGTCAGACGAGAGGCAACAGAGTGGTCGGACAACGGCAGTTGGCTGTTGGTTTGAGTCTGGGCGGTGTGTGGGGGCCTTAAGGCAGAGATGCTTCGCTCTGTGTGAATCGCCATCGGTGGAGAATTGGCGAACCATCGCTCCAGTGTTTATGCATCCTCTCCAGTGTGAATGGGGCTACTGTCAGTTACCACAGCGGATCTTAGTAAGCTCCTGCTGAATGAATATATGATAAGTACTAGTAAGTAGCAGTAAGTGATAAGTATATAAATAAGGCTGTTGGTCCAGATAATATACCTGGCTGTCTACTAAAACATAGCTAGTAATTTACTGCTCAATATTGAGAAAGCCAAGGAGCTAATTGTTGATTTTAGAAAGAGAGAGGCAAAGACACACGCTGATGTCCACATGGGGAGGAGAGCAGGTGAACAGTTATAGGTTCCTTACCTACTACAGCAGGTAATTAAAACTGCCAAGTGTATCACTCTACACTCTACAGAGCATCTGTGACATCTGTAAAGTGAGATGTCTGGCTTGAAACAAAGTTAGCTGGCTGGCTAGCTGTACAGTGAAAGCTAAGCTAAGAAAATGTAAAGATGGCATAAATAAGACAAACACACTACCAGTGGCCTGCAGAAAAGAGCCACAGCTGCCACCAATGTAGCAAAACATCTTGTGTTCACCTCACTGGTCAGGTTTAATAAGAAAATAATAAATGGAGCCATGTACAGTGAGGGATTCAAATTCACACAGGTCAGTGCCAACATGAAGATGGGACTCTCCAAACTTGCACTCGCATATTGTTGATGTGGACTTTGCAAGCTCACTACAGCGGGGGAGAAGTTTACTATAAACTATCCAAATGATGAAAAATTATAATTCATAGAATATGTGTACATAAATAACATATTATATGTGGTTCAATTTCCTGTAATTTTTCAAATTGCAACATATATTGCTGAAAAAATATTCTCATGTCAGTTTTTCAATATGGTGCAGTCCTATTTTAAATCCTTTGAACGCATTCCTGCTGACAATAAAACATTTATCAGAAAGCTCATGTGCAGAAGCATTGGCGCATTCCTGTATTAACCCTTAGACGCCGCATTTTATTTTTAAAAATACTAGATTTTGACATCTAAATTTCACAAGGCTCTGGCTTTAAAGTGGTTTAAGACAGAGACAAAGTGTAAATTAGACAAATATTGAGAATAAACCTAAAGTTTATCTAGGGAGTAAATGTTCCCATATAATTTGCATATTATGACATCATATGGAGGTGGCCATATTGGATTATGTAATTTCCATGTAATACCTGATATTTTGAAAGATAGCTGAACTTGTTTCATCAGATTCATCCCCTCCATCCATTTGTTATGTTGTCCACACATCAAGAGAACAGAGAAAAAGTACACTGTAAACCAACAGTCATAAACTACAACTATTACTACACCACAAAACTCATGTAAACAGTATGCGTTTTTTTGTTGTTTTTTTACCCACCACCACCCCCCATGAGGACAGTTTTTCTTTTCTTTTTTCTTCCCTTTTTCTTGTTTTCTCTTCTCTTCTTTATCATTATTGTTATTATTATTATTATTATTATTAATAATATCATATTAATAATAACAACAACAACAACAACAACAACAACAATAATAATAACAGTTGGCGTCTTTTAGCTGCAGAGGCCTTATCTGTGCCCATCTATCCAGATAAAAGTTTGTAGTATTTGTAAAGTGTGGAGCTTCTCATTGCAAGGCACAGAGACAATAAGAACAATATTGAGACCCCCATAAACTAGAACTATTACTACACCATAAAACTCATGTAAACAGTAGGCGTTTTTTATGGGTTTTTTTTTTTTTTTTTGGTAATTGAGTGGGGAACCTCTCATTACATGGCACAGCACACAGGCCTACCCCACACTGATTGCACCTGTATTGTGTCTGATGATGACCTTTAGGACGGGTACGATCGGAACTATACAGTCTGGACAATTGCCAGCATCACAGAGCCAGTGGCGTTCTGTAAAGGCCGCCACACACCACCCAGATGTCCAACTGCCTTATCCGACCACTCTCTGACCACTCTGTTGCCTCTTGTCTGACCCGTTCGGCAGAAAAGTTGCATTGAAACACACCGCTTCGACGTGCTGCCTACTCCACAGTAGAGTGTACGTTCTGCGCTTGCGTGAGATGCAGTAAGCAGGTGGCGCTTGTGTTGTGAGTTGTAAACGATGAGGCTTATGCACACAACTCTCTTTACTTTTGATCAAAACAAAACTTAACTATTTCAGATAAAAACAGCTGCATACTAAACATGCTGCGAGGCATTACCAGACAAACACAAATCTCGTGCCAGGACTGCAAAGCATGAAAACGGGGAATGACGGAATGGAGTGCGTAGAAAACCAATGCGCACACCGTATTCCACCCCTCCCACACACCGTGCTGATTCGCTAGCACACCGCCAATCAGAGAACCCAATGGCTCAGATGTCCAACGGCCCTCCTCCTCAGACTTCGCATGTTCAGTCAGAGCAGACAACATCCGCGTGGCTCCGAAAGCTTCCGATGCAGCTGAACACACCAAACATACTTGTTCCCGACCTCGTCCGAGACGAGAAGCCTGGAATGATCACGTCCATTATTGGGCACATCTTGAACAGTCTATCATAAACCTGGCTGGCCCCTCTCAACATACTCCTCATTATTGGCAAAGTGGAAGAAAGACAGGATGATTTTGAATCTGTTCCTAGGCATCACTTTCCCAAATCCTGCTGTTGATGTTGGCCAAAATTCTGCCCAGTAATACTCAATCTCTGATTTATGTACCAAGCCCATGCTCAAATGGAGTGACAGGAAGGCTTTCATTTCATGGACAGTTACATAATACCATTCATGAAACCTTGAACTTGGCATTAGTACATGTGAGCTTAAATACTGATGAGCATACCGATTTGTCTCCATTGTTATAAGATTCCAGGAATCATAAGTCAGAAAGAGGGACAAAAATCTATAGCTTGAATCATTGCTAAGCTCTCTGTCACCACAATATCCAAATTGCTCATCAGAGGGCTTTATGCATTCCTGATATACTTCCTCATCTCTCAAGTAAGCCCAGCCACCATTACCATCATCATCATCATCATCTCCAGCCCTCTTCTGCCTTCCCCTGTTGCCTCTTCTACGTCCACCTCTCCTATGGACACTGCGACCTTGTGTACCCCCCCCATTTCGAGAAGGGTTGAAAGACTCATCATAACTACTTTCAGCCCTATTCAGACCACCCCTGCTGCCCCTATGACACCCATTAGCCCTTCTACGAACACTTTGCCCACGTATCCCCTCGCTATCCCCTCTAGTGTTGGGAGAAGAGTTGGACTCGTGTGCTTTGTGCTTTGAGAACACCGCTGCCGCACATGGAGGCTATGTGACCGTGAACACATTGAAGCATGACGTACTTCTGAGCTAAGGTCTAAGTACGGGATGTCTGCCAAAGAGTGGTGGGGAGTATGAACGACATATAACACTCTATTCGGAGAAGTGCTGTTTTGTTCAGTACCGCGGGGTGTCGCAAATTTGCGACTCTGGCGCATGGGTTAACATCGCAGGTGTTAGTCCCTTTCATAGATATTAAGGGTGTAACGATTTCGATTTTAAATCGAAATCAACTGAAATTAAGTCACAATCTCGAACTTCGAATAAAAATCTGGAATCGTGACTCCCGGTTATGGCGGTCATCTAGATAGATGGCTCACGCTGCTCTGACTTAGCCACTATCATCTCTACTAAAAATACTAGCAATTGCAACGCAACTTGGTAATATAGGGTGAGCGTGGATATTATAATGCCGAAGGCTGCCATATCAAGTAAAGGGAAGAGCGGAGGGGAGGGCTGGTGGCTTTAAGCTCAATGAAAACTGAGTTTTCTTCAAGATTTGATGGAGTTATGGGAGCAATAGAAAACTTGAGGAGAGAGATAAACGCCTGCACAGAGCGAGTGTCGCAGGCAGAGCTGCAGATATCAAACGTCGAGGACAACGTAGTTGGTATGCAGGCTAAAGTCCATACGTTGGACTCCAAAAACAAGACTTTGGAGGACAAGCTCTTACTTGGAAACCAGATCCTGTTTAAATAACCTGAGACTGGTGGGTCTTCCAGAGGGTGCCGAGGAATGGGACCCATGCTCTTTTTTGGAGAAGTGGATCCCGCAGGTACTAGATGCTGCAGTTAATATTGAACGGGCACACTGAATCAGACTGGTGAGGAACTCAAAGGTGCCACCGAGAACGCTGATAATGAAGTTTCTCAACTACAAGGACAAGCCGGCAGTTATGGAAGCTGCAAGCGCTAAAAAGGACAGCCGCTACAAGGACCGGCAAGTACGGTTTTACTCTGAGTTGGCTACGGGAATACACCAGCTGAGGAAGAATTTTGACCTAATGCACCAGGAGCTGCGCAACTTGGGGATCCCACACAGAGTGATTCACCCTGCCAGGCTGCTGGTAACATGTAAAGACCGGACTCATACTTTTCAAACGCTAGCTGAAGCTCGAGAGTTTATCAAAAAGATCCAGGAGGACACCGGCGGGAGTTAAAAACAAATGGTAGATCATTTGAGTACAGTAATATAACACCTGAATTATGGCACTGAAAATCACTATTATGAAATTGGCTTTACCTGTGTTCTGAAAACATATTAGTATTCTGTAGGTAATTTCAGTAAACAATATATTGTCTAATGGCAGTCACATGAAAAAACGCACACTAAAATGTTTTGGGCTTTTGAACACACATTAAACATAGGATACATTTGATTTGTGGGACATAGTTTACAAATAAAAAATGTTGTTGGGTATAGAAACAAACACGCTACATATGTTGCAGGCAAGTGTTAATTATTGTTATAAGAGAACAGCAGTGGGGTTTTTTTTGGTTAGAGGTTAACAAAGGGTGGTTTGACTGATCCTCATTAAGTGTGGAAAAAACAGTGATATCGGGAGTCAAGATGTTTTCAGGGGGGCTCTCACGAAAATGGGAAAGGTAATGTAGTTCATGTTCAGTGTGTTGGATACGTGTTCAAGAATCCATGTCTGTTATGCTCCTCCGCAAGTTTTTTCTCATATTGCAAGGGAATCTATCATTGTCTCTTGTTAAAGATGTCTCAAGGAGTAAACCTTAACTTTGTTGCTTGGAACTGCAGGGGTCTACAACAAATTAGAAAAGCTAAACAAATCATGAATAAAGTAAAGAAAATGGATTCCAAAATAGTGTTTCTACAAAAAACGCATCTCTTAGAAAAGGACACCATTAGGATACAGAGGAGGTGGCAGGGTAGTGTTTATACAGCATCACTCTTTACTGATTCAATAATGCGCACACACGTGTCACAGTGGAGCTACTTCGGGTTGCTGAAGGGCAGATGGCTCCGTCTCGGACCAGCAGGGGGAACGCTGCTGTATACCCCAGAGAAAGTGTGCGATATCATTTTGGCCTGTTCAGTTTTGCACAACATTGCATTAGTGAATGGAGTGCTTGTGATGTGCGGCACTGCCACGATGCCGATCTCCATCTCGGAAAAGTTTCTCTTCTTGCCAGTGTCTCTTCTCTCCATGTTTGACCTCAGTGGGCGAGGCCTCTGAATCAGGAATATTTAAGGGCGTAACATGTTAATGATGATCGAATTCAGCCGCTGCATTTATCAAGACCCGATCATTCGTACGCTGGGATTGGTCAGATACGAATGTTTCAGAAATCACACGTGTGTCCTGTCGTAAGACCAATTCTGCACTCAGATCTGCACCCGCAGATTTCACGCAAGATTGATAAATGAGGGCCATTATATATAGATACATATCTTAAACTCATACAGTACAAATAGTTAATGTGGACATACGTGAAACCGATTTATTTAAAAAGATATAATAAAAATGTATCAAACGTGTGCAAAGTGTCTGGAATCCAGAGGAACTTTGTTTCACTGCGTCTGGCAGTGCAGAAAGATTACAATATTCTGGGAAGAGGTAAGAGCTATAGTCGATAAGATTATTTCAAAACAGATCTTACTGGACCCTAAACTTTTTCTGCTGGGCCTATACCCAGAGAAACATAATTATAGTAGGATTGAGCAGGCATTTATAGACCTCAGCTTGCTTTATGCTAAAAAATGGATAAGTGGATAAGACAGATGTTAGCAAACCTTCCATTAGAGAGATCAACTTACATATTAAGGGCTAAACAGCATGTATTCGAGGACATATGGTGCCCTTTCATCAACTACATTAAGGACTTCGATTTAACAGAAGTGGATGACTAGTCTTTGCGGACAATGCAGATTCCAATCTTACAAGATTTTTGTTTTCCTATATTTTTGTTTTAATTTGTACTAATTATTATGTAATAGTCAATTTTATATAGATTACCATTTTCCCTAACAGGAGAAGCATTTCTGTTCTGTGTGTTGTGTTTTGTTTTGTCTTAAAAAGTTAAATGCAGCAGTGAGTGAAGATGAATGAATGTAAAGGATGTATTTCAAAATGTTGAAAACTGAAAAATAAAATAAAAACCTTGTGGGATAAAAAAAGAAAAAAAAATGGAATCTCCGATGCTGCCACACCCCCAAGTCACATCTGGTGGGCTTGCCAAGCGAAAAAAACCCCACACACGTGTCAAAGTGCTGCGAGTCAACCTCCTCTAACTTAGCTACTAGCTAATCCAGTAGCTATTGGCTACAGCCAGCAAAATTATAGCATGATGTTACACCATTCCTGTTCGGCTCCTGGACCGTGGTCGGGAAGCACAGGGGAGATGATTTTCTCCAGGGCCAAAGTTTGCGTTTACCTTCAGGGTGAACCGTTCATGTAAGTTGGTCGGAAAATAAATCCTGGGAGCTATCGTCTTTATTCATAAGTCAAGAAGCAGTCTGTATTGTACACTTTATTGCTGTCGCTTCTCCTTCCTCTCCCATTCATTCACTGTTCGCAAGTACGCAAGCTCCCTCACTCTCGCTCGCCCACTTGCATCTTATGCACCTTATGCACACATACCTCACGCACCGCCCTATTCCTGAAAGGGGCTGGCAACTGCTGATGCAGGAGACCCATCAACAGAACTTGAACCCCCTCCTCTTTCACTTAAGTCGCCGGTGTGGAAGTATTTGGGATTTCCAGTGAGTTATGTTGACAACGTTCGCATTGTCGACAAAAAGCCAGTTTGCAAGATCTGCAGAAACTAGATGGCAGGTTATTTTGTTTAAGTTTCCAACTGACTGAATATTTAAGTTATTGTTACATTATGTTCTTAATAAAAGTTTTTAATTTGACAATTTAGTGTGGTACATTGCAAACAAGGGTCAGATATTGTATTGCTTAAAAGTCTAGTCTAAACATGGCATTGCAACCTGTGCTTTAAAAAAAAATAGTAGTGAAAATTGAGAATCAAATCGAATCGTGACCTTAGAATCGAAAATTGAATCGAATTGAGGAATTGGAGAATCATGACACCCCTAACAGATATACCCACTACTACAGATGAAAACTATTTTTTTGTGTGTGAGAGCATGTGTGTACATCCAAGCTGCAGACACACATCCAAGCCTCATTAACATCCATGCTGAATGGCACAGCATGTTAGGTTCAAAGCACTCTCCCACTCCAGCAGTGATTCAAACTTACTTCTGCCTGCCAAATTCTTCCATTCTTTTTAAACAAGGTCTTAATCTACCTTGAAACACTGCAGAGTTCTCCTGCAGCAGTGCCAGTGGCCAAGGGGGAACAAGAGTGGGAAATGTCCCTCTCTCACCAGCTCAGTGGGCAAAGTGAGGCCCCTCCTCTTTCTATCTGCAGCAACAATGGTGCAGGAGGCTTGACACTGAGGGGAGGACCTGAAATGACCCAACACTTCAAGGAGGAGCTAACTGTGGCACATCCTGAATACCCTCGTGGCTTGTGATACTCACAGGGCAGGTGCTACATTAAAAATCTGATTTAAATACAAGTTTGTTCCCACATGTGGACATCAGTAGGCATACATTGCATGGCATGTATCACAGGGACAGCTATAAATAACATGGAGGGTAAAAAGAATGGACAGGCATTGCCCTTGTGATCAATGATTTTTTGACCACTGACTGAAAAAAGACTCAAAGAATGTCTTGAACGAGGTTGACAGTTTGTCTTACAGGAGAGAATCCAACAGAACAGACTGAAACATGGCCGAACCAACAGACAATATCATTTGTTAATTGTAAGAAAGAGTGGGCAGGGAACTCCAGCAGCAAACCTACTCATTGACACTTACTTATATGACTAGGAGGGGTCATTCTCAGACAGCAGAATTTATAACATAATTTAAGCCATCTAGGGTAGCACAGTTTCGTTCCACAATTTTCCTCTCACATTTTCACAATGATTACTATACAAACCACAATGTAGTGTCTCTGGGCAAGCCACTAAAAAGTGCTTTGAACTCCCTGTGGCAGATGGATACAAAATCCCCCAAATGACACTGCAGGTATGCACAGTAATTTACAAGTTTCCAGTGGTGGAGAAAGACATCCAACAGCTACAGATTTGAAAGTCACCCATCCCACCTGACCAGGTGTGAATTGGGGTGACAGGAAATGCTTTGGGGATACAGATTGCTGCAGTGTCTGGCCTGTGCCGTCAACAGTAACGCGTTCAGATACCCACTGAAGAGCTGGAGGGAGCTATTATAAACATCAATCAGATTGATTGGGCCGCAGCAGTGGCAAGGACACCTAGACAGCTGCTGTACACTCACAGAAAAGGAAATCACCACCAACTAGCAGGTAAGCAGTGCTGGCTGTGGCTGGCTAGTTCAATCTGATGCAAACTCCTTTAGAAGGGAACACATTATAGCCACTAGTGTATTCTTCAGGCATGAAAACGAGTCAGGGGTGAAAAAGGTGAGCATTTTTAATATTTCATATTTAAAAGCATCAATCTGATGCATTTTTAGAGAAAAATCAAGCAGAATTACAAGACAGTATGAATGTATAATAAAGTATCTATCAGCGATGGGGATTCGAGCCTGCGACTCAAACTCGAGTTGCACTAAAGTCACACACACAGAGACAAAGACCTGACTTGGACTCGTGTTCAAAAGACTTCAGACTCGACTCGGACTTGTGTTTTGAGACTCGTGAACAATTATTATGTTTTCTTTTTTAGGAGTACTAATATTGAGGAAACTCTGAAACATCCGACAAGCTTAATGTGATTCCTTCCTTTTTTTTCATGGTAACCATGGTAACCATATTACGCATTGGGTGTGCACCTCGCCGCTGATGACTATGGCAACCGGTGGCATACCTGCAGCTGCCATTTATGATTACATTTGGTTATAAAAACAAGGACCAACAAAAGGAGCGTTGACTGCAAAGTCTGCAGTACCCGAATCAAGGATGCTGGATCCACCACATCAGATATTATCAGGCACCTGAAAACTAAATAATGTAAATAATGTAATTAAATATAATCTAAATAATTCAATCAAAAATTAAAATATGTGCAAGGTCGTGTCTGTGTGTCAGGCTGAGTCCTGGTGGGGAGTGGTCAAACTGAGTTCTGGTTCAGGAGTCTAATGGCCTGAGGAAATACCAATATTTTCCTGTTATTCTGAGTTAGTCTATGTCTCTTTTTAGCAACCCTCTCTATAATCAGAAATAAAAGATTGATATATAGCCTGCATCATTGGTTTAGATCCAGTTCTTCTCTCAGAAACATGTGGTTCCTGATGTGGTTTACTACACATAAGAATGTTAGCTATATCATACAGATCTTGTTACTATAATTCACACCAAAATCTTTCCATGTTGTTCATCTACAGGTTTTCTGAATTCAACAGAGCAAAAAAAAAGTGGCCAGTGGCAGTGCAGAGGGACAGAGCAGCCTTGACTCTTTCTTAACAAAACCAGGTGTGCAGACAGACAGCCAGGGCCATCCCAGGGGGTATATCTATATTTCTTAGATATAGCTGTGCAGTATTCTCAGCAGATCGGATAGTAACAGATGACAGAAGGGTCATTACAGCCAGAAGAGACATAAGATTTTAATTTTTTTAGAGACTTGAGACCATTTCCACACAAGCTTCGGCATTTATCAATCTGGACGTGAGCGGAAGCTACGCTCAGATCTCTCGTCAGTTCTGAGCTCATGTACGCAAATCTGAGTCTGTTGATCTGTGGTGCAGCCCAGCAAAGTCTGGCTGAGTCTGAAAATAATTATCAAACAAACCTCAGCAGTCATTAAGCATAAGCAGTCAAGTATTCAGAACAGATCAAAACGAATCAAACAAAATTAAAAAAATTAAAATTAAAAAAGCCCATGTTTTTACTGATACCACTTTTTTGTAAAATAAAATATGATAGGCCATTTAGCCTAACATGACAACTAGTTAACGGAATACCTAATAAGCCCACTGGCAAACCCTGCTACAGAGCAGGAGCGCAGATTCAGTAGTGCGCATACACGCACACGGGTCACAGTGGAGCTGCTTCGGGTTGCTGAGGGGCAGATGGCTCCGTCTCGGACCAGCAGGGGGAACGCTGCTGTATACCCCAGAGAAAGTGTGCGATATCATTTTGGCCTGTTCAGTTTTGCACAACATTGCATTAGTGAATGGAGTGCTTGTGATGTGCGGCACTGCCACGATGCCGATCTCCATCTCGGAAAAGTTTCTCTTCTTGCCAGTGTTTCTTCTCTCCATGTCTGACCTCAGTGGGTGAGGCCTCCGAACCAGGAATATTTAAAGGCGTAACATGTTAATGACGATCAAATTCAGCTGCCGCATTTATCAAGACCCAATCACTCGTATGCTGGAATCGCTCAGATACGAATGTTTCATAAATCACTCTTGTGTCCTGTCATAAGACCAATTCTGCGCACAGATCTGCACCCGTTTTCACGCAAGATTGATAAATGAGGGCTATTATGTCTATGAATACACATACTCATACAATACAAATTAATGCAGACATACACTATATTACCAAAAGTATTCGCTCACCCATTCAAATGATCAGAATCAGGTGTTCTAATCACTTGGCCTGGCCCCAGGTGTATAAATTCAAGCACTCAGGCATGCAGACTGTGAAACAAGACATTTGTGAAAGAATGGGCCGCTCTCAGGAGCTCAGTGAATTCCAGCGTGGAACTGTCATAGGATGCCACTTGTGCAACAAATCCAGTCGTGAAATTTCCTCGCTCCTAAATATTCCACAGTCAACTGTCAGCTCTATTATAACAAAATGGAAGCGTTTGGGAACAACAGCAACTCAGCCACGAAGTGGTAGGCCACGTAAAGTGACGGAGAGGGGTCAGCGGATGCTGAAGCGCATAGTGCAAAGAGGTCGCCGACTTTCTGCACAGTCAATTGCTAGAGAGCTACAAACTTCATGTGACCTTCAGATTAGCCCAAGTACAGTACGCAGAGAGCTTCATGGAATGGGTTTCCATGGCCGAGCAGCTGCAGCCAAGCCACACATCACCAAGTGCAATGCAAGGCGTCGGATGCAATGGTGTAAAGCACGCCGTCACTGGCCTCTAGAGCAGTGGAGACGCGTTCTCTGGAGTGATGAATCACGCTTTTCCATCTGGCAATCTGATGGACGAGTCTGGGTTTGGAGGTTGCCAGGAGAACGGTACATTTCAGATTGCATTGTGCCAACTGTGAAATTTGGTGGAGGAGGAATTATGGTATGGGGTTGTTTTTCAGGAGCTGGGCTTGGCCCCTTAGTTCCAGTGAAAGGAACATTGAATGCTTCAGGATACCAAAACATTTTGGACAATTCCATGCTCCCAACCTTGTGGGAACAGTTTGGAGCGGGCCCCTTCCTCTTCCAACATGACTGTGCACCAGTGCACAAAGCAAGGTCCATAAAGACGTGGATGACAGAGTCTGGTGTGGATGAACTTGACTGGCCTGCACAGAGTCCTGACCTGAACCCGATAGAACACCTTTGGGATGAATTAGAGCGGAGACTGAGAGCCAGGCCTTCTCGACCAACATCAGTGTGTGACCTCACCAATGCGCTTTTGGAAGAATGGTCAAAAATTCCTATAAACACTCTCCTCAACCTTGTGGACAGTCTTCCCAGAAGAGTTGAAGCTGTAATAGCTGCAAAAGGTGGACCGACATCATATTGAATTCTATGAGTTAGGAATGGGATGGCACTTCAGTTCATAGAATGAGTAAAGGCAGGTGAGCGAATACTTTTGGTAATATAGTGTATATGACACCGATAGATTTAAATAGATATAACAAAAATGTACCAAACATGTGTACAAATGTCTGGAAGCCAGAGGAACTTTGTTTCAATGCATTTGGCAATGCAGAAAGATTAAAATATTCTGGGAAGAGGTAAGAGCTATAGTCAAGAAGATTATTTCAAAACAGATCTTACTGGACCCTAAACTTTTTCTGCTGGGCCTATACCCAGAGAAACATAATTATAGTAGGATTGAGCTGGCATTTATATAACGTTATCTAAATCCGAGCCGCCGATGCAACAGCCACTGCGTGAGATGGGCGTGGGTGCCGATGACGTGCACTGTCGTGCGATCCACAGGGATGTTTTAAAACCAGGAAACAGAGCTGATCACAGTAGTCAATCCATCACTTCATCCACGGACGTCAAGATGAGCAACTGGATAGCCACTGAGATCCGGTTTCTGTGGCTGTCTTCATTGTCCGCTTGTTGTTGTAGTGGCAAGCTACCCTTGAGCAAGGCACCGAACCCACATATGCTCCCCCCATTAAGACTCTCTGTTGCTACCTACGAATGGATGATCGGATGCATTCTCTCCTGATACTGATTGGATACTCAACTCAAGATGCTTGACAATATAGAGTACAGATTCAATACTGAATTAATAATCAGTTACATTATCTATTTTTTTCAACATTTGCCACCACATATTGATTTTTTATTTTTGGAGCTGCACATCCCATTCTCACTTACTCAAGACAGCTTACCAGTCAGTGAAAAGCATAATGTTATATACTCCAACACGGTGGATGGCATTCCAGTTTTTAGTCTGCCAGGAATACTAACAAAGAAGAGGAGGAGGACTATTCAATGCAGTTGGCTTGACCATAACTGCCTCTGCAAAGAAGACGGCTAGCCTCATTGTCAAGAACAACCTATGTCCTAACCAACCCTTCGAGGGCTGTTCAATAAATGCAGAGCCCACAGACCCAAAATCCTGTAAAATATCTCTTCCTCTGATTTAACATCGTGAAAGTCTGAACAAGAAGACAGGACTCAACTCAGAGCAGAGACATCACAGAATGGGGATAAGGTTGGGACTTATGTTTGTGACACTCCTCTACAACCAACGTAGCTCCCTGAAACGACACTGGAAAATCATGACTACAAATGAAAATCAAATTCAGTGACACCATATAAACAAACGGGGTCTCACTGGATTATAAAGTAATTAGAAGCAATGGATTGCAAGTTAGGGGATGATAATTGAAGCAGAGTAACTGACAGAAAGAGGGGAAAGTGAACAGTTTGGGGGACAATGACCCTATGCCTAAAGAGCCAAAGATCTTTTGTATCTGCTTATTATTCTATTAATGTATACAGGAGGAATCCCTTCAGATGGCATTAAGGGTTCCTCTAGAGAAAGCAAAACCTGGGGGAGGGGGCCAGAGGGAAGAAAAAGGCCCTTGGTTTCATACCTCCCAAGTGTCATGCTTGGCCCCCCTCATTCAGGTCAATTGGTCATGCACTTCCTCTCTCTCTCTCTGCTCTTGCACACACTCAATAAACACTGAAGTGCACATATCCAAGCGAGGGGACCAAAACATTGTCCCCTGCTGTCATGGGGCCCAGGGCCTGTCAGTGTATCTGGGCCCAACTTGTCTACATCCTGGTTGGAGATCAATTATGTCAGACCTCAAAAGGTTTGCTCATCAGCAAGTCTTGTGTGTGAGAAGAGGCTTGCTGTGGGAAATTTTCAACCAACAAGAAGTCCAATGAAGTTGTTTTATTGTCATAAGCATAATGCGATACTGAGCATGATAGGTGTATGTTTCTGATTCTGATGTACAGTATGTACGCAACATAGTCAGACTGGCCAAATGCTAACAAAGAGAAGGGAGGGGAAAAAAACGGGAAGCAAGGCATCGAATTACACAGATTTGATTGGTGGGTGTGTGCAGGGCTTAGGTCAGGGAAGGACAGGGAATACAAGGCCCCGGTCTGTAGGCACAGCCACATGGTGCAGATGCACTGCTGACCACTTACACAAGGGTAAACATACTGATGAGATAAAAGCAGACACACATTAAGTAAAAACAGTTCATGAACGCCTCCCTTCAGGCCAGAAAAAAACAAAAATCACCATGAAAGCAACAGGAAACATCAAAAAGAAACTCCTTTCAGGGAGGCGTGGCCTGTTTGTAAGCTACAGAAAAACAGAAAAAAAGAGATCCCTCTCACTTCAATGTGTTCCAGATGGTGATGTCATCTGATTTCTGGAAATGCAGAGCAGACTGTGACTCTGGTTTGCCACAACCTGAGCAAGAGGAGAGTCAAACTGTGCAAATGTATGGAGCACACACCACCACACACACAGTACAGACACACTAATTTATCATTACTGCAACCTGAAGCAAAACACAGTCAGATTCAAATCACAAATAATGATGAAATAATTGAATATGTTTAATGCCACACATTCAAGAATGTTAGCCAGACAGGATCAAAGGAGCAGGCATTTCGACAGTGTTTAAACATGAGTGTGTGCCAAGACACGTAGCTTAACATTTACCACAAAATCGAGGGAAAGTGAAGCATTGTTCCAACAGTCATCACACCTGCATCAGTTAATTAGTGTTTCCTCCCTGGTTGTCTTCTTCTTCATGTCATAATAGGCAAGTTTTATAAATACCATTAATAATCACTGCAGTCTGTGTGGGCGATTTTGTATTTTTGCTCGACTAATGACTACAATTCATCATTATCAATTAATTTTCTGACCATCAACTTTTATTTGACTGATTGTTTCAGCTTGAGACCAAACATCATTCAGGCTCTGAAAATTGCACCACTCAATAATGCAGCATTCAAGCAGGACCAGTAAATGAACAAAGTAAGATTTTAACAATAATACAATATTATAATGTATCTAAAATATCTACGAAAATACAAGACAGTACGCAGGCTAGTGTAATCCCATATCAGTATATAGTAGAGCCTAACAATAATGCTGTGCACACTGGGTTTATTGTGGGTGGATCAATGTTGATGAATTAGTTCTCAGCATACATCCACTGACAAGCTCCCCATGCTGCCTCTGCTGCAGTGTGTGTTCAGCCCTCTCACATCAGTGCAACCGCATGCGAACATGCAGCTTTTTGTCAGAACCAAATTAAACCTGACACCCAAACCCCTGCCCAATGTCCTCCATGTCACTGCTCCATACCCAAGTACGTCCTGTTGGATGCTGCTCTTGGTTGCCCTGTGGGAGGGGAGCACTACCACAGCATAGGGGACATGTTGGACTCCCATTAACCCAGCTAAAAATATACATCATACTGCTGTGGTGTTTTCACCTGTCAAACAAGGTTGAGGAGAGGGAACAGACATTGCAAGCGGATTTGGCTGGGATGATAATGCTGTGCCATTGGGTGGAAAATTATTCTATTGTTTCGCAGTGTGGGGATCAAGGTACCCAGAGTGCTCGGCTGTAATAGATCTATTACAGGGCTGGGGAAATGCCACATCTCAAACCAAACAGCATCACTCACATCTAAAGGAAATCTCAGCCGGTCATGTGTACACAATGTCCATGGAAATCTTTTTTTATATGAGGAATCTGCAGTCAGTGCATAGGTCTGTCTTTGTGTACTTTATGTATGTCGAGGTTCACAATGGCAGTGTGCATTGTACATTTTCATACCACATAAGATTCTGTTCTGACGTGTCTCCCTCATTCTTACATGCTGCATATTATTGTACAGTCATGACGATTCATTCCTTTCAGATTGCACTATCTTCTATAGAACACAGAAATGACTACCTAATGCTTTTACAGAACAACAAATTTGTCCGCATCTGTCTCAGTCTCTGCATTTGACATATCATTTCCAAGACCGATTATCTCCCTGAAGTCGCTCAATTTCAGGTGATGTACAACGCCTTTCATGTTTTCATCTTACCAGTCTTTTTACTTGTTTCACACTAAGTAAAAAGAAACAAAGCTCAAAGAGGATGCACTGTGTTACAGTGTCGGCTGCCCAAACTCCACAGGTTGGTATAAACACATAAAACAACAGTAAAGAGAAATATAAAGGCTGGCCCCGAATACCACATGTGGCAGGTAGAGGCACAGGTCGAGCCCTGGAGCCAGAGGTGTGCGCCACCACCATGCCTTGACGGAGCTGGAGAGCGAAAACAAAGCGGATTCGTGAGGAGGGGGAGCAAAAGAGGACTCCCACCGCTACAGGCAATCCGTGTGCAAAGTACGCCGCATTGGTACATTGTGTCAACACCCCAAATCATCTTCCTTCGGTCATTTTATGCGCTAGACCTGTTAGATTTCCTCTAGACAATACAGACGGTGCGTGTCGGTGTGTGCGCCTGTCCAAACAAGCCGCCACAAACACGGAACATGCGCGACGAGCACTGCGAAACAGCACAGCCACCATTAGCTGAACAAGAACACCAATAAACAAAATAAGAGTTAGCTAACCTGCAGGCGTTGCTCCAAATATCCGTACCACCGGTACTTTCTTCACGTCGCTCTCCCTGAATTCAGAGTAGCAGACATCCAGGTCTTTAATGGGACTTGCCAGATAGAAGTCTGCGGTGACGATTCGCACCGCAAACATGACTGTCGTGTCCGTCCGAGGAGACCCGAGCGACAGAAGAGCCAGAAATTACTGTTAGGAGTTCATACGATGCGGGGACCACGGTCGCCAACTGATAACAGCCGAGGGGGGTGCTGTCACGGAGGTACAACAACGACAAAGCAGAGGGAATGGCCAGTTGTGTCCCATGAAAAAACGCGAACAAAGATTCCTGCGACGCCCCTAGCTTCCACCGCCGTCAACGTTCAGTTGTGGCCGGGGAGAGCTAAACTCGACAGCGGCAGGTCATCGTCGGACGCTCCGCAGCTGTCGGGTCCATGTTGTACTTTAATTATAGCCGTCCTTTATTCTCTTTCTACATTGTTTTTGTTTTTCAGCCAGGAAGACGTTCCACAGGCTTCTGGTATGCAGCGTTATCTTCCAAAATCACGCATTCGAACGAGTCCCGGCTGGTCCCATCTGATCCACAGCTCCGCTCCTGCATCCGAACAGGCTAGTCCACTTTAGCACGTTAGCTAACCTCTCAGGATGCATTTGAACAGTACTTCCGACGACATTTTCAGAATAAAGGCAACCAGCACAGTCATTCAAAGCACCAGAGTGAAATTGATTTATTTTGTAGGATTTGGCACAGATGTTGATAGCCAGCGGTTCTAGATTGGGAGGGGGGCACGATTGCTGTCCCTGTCGACTGCCCAGCCTAATGTTAAGGCAGTGTACGGACGTTTGTGTCACCAGCAGTGACTTTAGACACACTGATACTTTATATAATTAGCAGTAATATATGGAAGTATTATGTTATATGAATATGTGTATATGGACAAGGACATTTTTTGGTAATTTGAAACGAAATAACCGGAATCAAAATTTAAAACAAACAAACAAAAAACAACTTAGACTACTAGCGGGAATTGCTGGAGCCAGATATAGAAACTGATTTTCACGCGTTTTTTTGTTTTGTTTTGTTTTGTTTTTTTTTTTGTTGCTGTAAACGTCATACATTATAGCTATGACACAGGACACATGGGCCGGCGTATATATATATATATATATATTACACACACACACACACACACATATTATAGATACGTTTATATATCAGAGAAAATTAAAAATATATAAATCATGTAGAGTATCAATATGATTCATATATATATATTACATTATATATTATATATATATATATATATATATATATATATATATATATATATATATATATATATATATATATATACATATATATATATATATATATATATATATATATATATATATATATTACACACACACACATATTATATATACATTTATATATAGATAGATAGATAGATAGATAGATAGATAGATAGATAGATAGATAGATAGATACATTTATATATCAGAGAATATGAAAATATATATAAATCATATATAGAGTATCAATATAACTCATATCAGGTCAATGAGTGAGAAATGAGAGAGAGAGAATCATGAGTGACTAAAACAAAACCTGGATAACAAATGGGGACGGGAAGGAAGTGGAATGCCTCTACATGCTCAGACATGTGTAACAAAGCAGAGAGAATAACATGTAATGAAAACGTAATGTAAAGATACATTCTCAATTTAACAGAACATAACACATCCCCACCCCAAACCATATTTACACATTTACAAAACTCACCAGAGTTTCACACAAGTTAAAAACCCTGAAAGAGAACTGTCTTGTTGAGCTTTTTCCTTGTACTCCCTTTCTGCAGTTCAATAGTGGCTAGTTTTGAGATGTGGTGGAGCAAACTTATTTATTATTCTATTTTCTTTCTTCGTTCTTCTTAGTAGCCTACATTCATTCAACTCGGATTCCCTCTTACAGTCGATCGGACACGTGGTGCAGAGTGAGTGCCTTAAGAGAGAAGATTAATATATATATATATATATATATATATATATATATATATATATATATATATATATATATATATATATATTAACTTTTAGACTTGAATGAGGCAGACTAACAGGTGACTAACAATGATTTGCCAATTGACTGCAGAATAAGTCTGGACTCACAACAGCATTAAGATGATGATAACTGTGTTCTAATAGGAAATCCATGGCAATTACATTTTAATTTGAATTCATTGCAAATAAATTGAATTCTATCACTATTTGTTAACTATTCTTACTTATCCCAAACTTACTCTACTCATTGATGCATAATAAATCACATACAATCTTGTTTTTCCCAATGCACTTACCACAGTGTATTCCTTAAAAACAGTTTCTAAAGAAGTCTGATCAGCATATCAAGCTGTTTGTGTCATTTTTGCAATGTTGTCCTTGAATACAGTCTTCACCATGGTGTGCTGTGCTACATGGGGATGCCCCAGTCGCTCTGAGAAATTACTGTCTGGCTTCCTCAAAGACAGAGAAAGGAGAAAAGCATAGGTGGCTAAAGTCAGAAGGAGCAATTTAACCACCTTCAAAGACTTAAACAACAAAGAAATATGTGGGCTAATTATATTCAAACAATGCATCTGCACTTCCGCAGACTTTCAAATACTACACCACTGGGAAGTTTAAGATTTTTTTAATTAAAAACAGAGAACACAGAACAGGAAAAACAATGCAAAAACCAAGGGAAGGGAAGGACAAAGACTGGTTCCTCCCTCTTGGAGCTTCCAAATGCAGAGGGTGTGTTGGAGAAGGAGGTTCTGGCACTCTCAAGCAGGCTTCCATCATGCTGTGGAGTAAAAGAAAAGATCACCAGGAAGTTTATTAGGTTGAAGTTGCGGATTGAGGCAAAGAATAATAACTCAAAATGACACTTAAAAAACAACACTTAAAAGATGGCCATCTTGGAAGCAACAGCCAAACCAAGATGGTGAAAAAGAAGAGTGGACTAGGTTCAACATCAAGCAATCCCAGAACAGCTGAAAGTGTTTCAGGATAAAGCCAGCATCACAGACCCTCCACCTACCTATATCCAGCAAACATCACTGTTCCTCCAACTACCAGAACCCGACTACAATCATTAACAAGAGACCTGTAGCATCCTTGTCATCATCACTCCTGAGCTATAAGATCTTTGGTCCTTACTCCTCGGTTTTCCTGATGTGCAGCGTGCAGCATCAATGCCGTATGATTACTTAAATTACTAATTAACTATATATTAATTACAGCTACAGTTACAGCTAATATACATATCATAGTAATATACAGACTCATCACCCATGTCATAAGGCACACTTAAGGCGCAATCTAAGACAATCCAGTTCAACTGCTCTGCCATAGATTCTTAATTTATCAAACTTATATATTTCTAGTTTTAGCTGACATTGTCAAATAGTGTCTGCTGTGCTGGGATGCATTATATTCATCAGTGTTCCTGATATTTTGCCCGCTCCATTAAAATACTTGAAGGCAAAATATAAGCAACAGTTATTGAGATAATGCAGTCCAGCACAGCACCACCACCCATTATGACGTTGACAAATAAGAAATGAAAAAAATGATGATGTTGCACATGTGTATCAAATAATATGGCTAATATCAATAATTATGTTTACTATTATTCCTTTAATAATATTGCAAGGTAATACCCATTTAGTAGTGACCAACTGATTATCGGCCACCGATATATCGGGGCCCGATAGAACGGTCCAATTTCTATCGGGGGTTCTATCGTATCAGTGAAATGATGCACCGATAGAAAAAAAAAATGACAAAAGCACTGGTGGTGTACTGATTCATTTTGTCCAGTGGGACGCACTGAGCTTAGCCAGAGACTTTGGCTCAGCTCACATTTCAGTGAAGTCCCTCAGACACTGACTGATAGCATGGTGTTTATTTAGATTTGTTTAATTATTTTTATTTATTTATTGAAAGTTCTGCTACATCATTTATTTTATTTTTGTTTGTGTGCCTATCTGCACTTTTTCTCAACTAGACTGAACAAGTTCAAAGGTTAAATGTCATTTAAAAAAAGTCTGTTAGACGTTAAAAGTCTTGAATAAAGACACTGGTTTAAGAAAGCATCTGTCTGTACTACTGTCACTGTCTGTACTGACTGTACTATTGCATAATCGTATCAGTGCAAAATCTATGCACAATCCAAGGCCTGTTTTCATTCCAGCTCAAAAACTCACTATATCGGTTGCATATTGGCTATCGGTGATTGCACCCCCTGTAATATCGACTATCGTTATCGGGCCAAAAAATCACTATTGGTTGGACACTACCATTTAGTATGATTTATTGTGCCTGACCCACCTTACGTTTTCAGTCTCACTGTGGTCCACTCAGTATTCCTGGCCTGCAACATCACTGATGCTGCACAGCAAAGTGCTCCTACTGTAGGTTCCAAAATGTACGCAAGATATCATCACCTGTTAGGGACATTTGTATAGTATGAGGACTGCTTGAAAACATTGCATTCATTATGTGTTTTCAGTCTTACCATTGTCTACTCAGCACTCCTGGCATGCAGCACCTATATTCGAATATAAAATAAAAACTTACAGACCTATTATAAGTAGGCTATTGAATAAGTGTATGGGCTGCAATGTACAAAATAGCTCTCTCTCTCTTTTTTTTAAAACTTTGTTTATTAAGGTTTTTTTTACAAAAAGAACACATACAAACAAACAGGAACACTCAGAACAGAGTCCCCACCCCAAAAAGTTAAAATAAATAAATATATAACTACATAAATAAATAATAATAATAATATAAATAAATAGATAAAGAAGGATGAGTGAATCAAAGACAACGTAAGATAGGCATATCATGTCGTAATAAGGGGCATATTGACAAAAAGAAAAAAGAATGTTACAGAAAAACAAAAAAAAAAACAAAAAACCATTAAGTACAATACATACAGGATATTATTTAAGTGGGTTGTCATCTGAATACAGTGAAGTCAGTGGTTGTCCTAATTAACTTGGTTCATCCAGCTCTGATTTCTCTTCCACATATCTCAGAAAGGGTTGCCAAATCATGTTAAATTTACCAGTTGAACCTCTAAGCGTGTGTTTTATTTTTTCCAATTTCATATAATATAAAATACTTCTGATCCAAAGTGTGTGGGATGGAGGGATGGCATCTTTCCATTTCAGAAGGATTAAGCGAAGGGCGAGCAGGGTACAGAAGGCCAGGAAGTCACACTGGAAATTGTTTAGACCGTAAACACTGGACGGCACTCCAAAAAGAGCTATGATGGGGCAGGGCGATATAGACACCTCCAGGACCTCAGAGAGTGTTTTAAACACTAAGTCCAGTAAGTCGTCAGCTTGAAGCAGCTCCAAAACGTGTGTATATATGAGGATGGGGTCATTTTACAACGGTTGCACGCTGGATCTATGTCTGGGAATTTCTCTGATAGTTTCTCTTTGGTCCAGTGAGCTCGATGTAATATTTTGCATTGTATTAGTCCATGCCTTGCACAGATAGAGGAAGTGTGGACTCTTTTTAATATTGCATCCCAAGTTTCATCAAGTATGGTCTCACCCAAATCCTGCTCCCATCTATGTTTAATGGTGTCAAGGGATACGTTTCTTTGGGATGAAAGTGCACTGTATAGGCTAGATATTATACCTTTAAATGACTGCACAGGTGCCAAAAGAGAGTCAATATCAGAGCTCAGGGGACATGCTGGGAAATGAGGCAGCTGTTTGCGGATGAAATCACGCAACTGTAAGTATCGAAAGAACTGCGCATGCGGAATAGGAAATTTAGTACGCAATTGTTGAAAGGAGGCAAATGAACCATCTATGAAGAGGTCCTGCTGTGTGCGCAGTCCTCTGTTTTGCCACTGCAGAAACACGCTGTCCTGAAGAGAGGGGGGAAACGTGATTTGTATGGATTGGGGATCTCAGTGAAAAACTATGCTATCCATAGTGCCGGCGGACCTGCTTCCATATTGTAAGTGTTGTTCCGACTAAGATATTTCTTGTATATGGGGCGGTGTCTGAGGCTAGAGGTGCATAGATTAATGCTGACAATGAGGACGGGGCACAGGATCTGGCCTCAAGAGTACACCATGAGGGAGCGTCAGCACCTGGATCCTCATATAGCCAGTGAAGAATAGGTTGAATATTAGCAGCCCAATAATACAACAGAAAGTTGGGCAGAGCCATACCCCCTAACACCTTTGAACGTTGTAAATAGGCTCTGCTCAATCGTGGACTCTTATTACCCCAGATGAAGCTGGATATTAGAGTGTCCAGGCGTTTAAAAAAAGACATGGGAATATATACTGGAAGAGATTGAAATAGATAGCTAAATTTGGGTAAAACATTCATTTTAATAGCATTTATTCTACCAGCAAGTGACAGATGTAGAGGCATCCAGCGTTTAAAATTCTGCTCTACCTTGGTTACTAGTGGGTTGAAATTCTCTTTGAAAAGTCTGCCTATACTGTTTGTAATTTGCACCCCCAAATACGTGAACTGATCAAGAGTAACCTTAAAGGGAAATGTGTGGAAAGAGTAAGAGCGGGCCAGGGAGTTAATAGGAAACACCTCACTTTTCTGAAGGTTTATTTTATACCCTGAGATTTTACCAAAGCTCTCGAGGATGGAGAGGATCCTGGGCATAGATGTGTCCGGATGCGAAACATACAGAATCATATCATCTGCATAAAGTGAAATTCTTTGCTCAATTCCCTCCCTGAATAGGCCAATCATTGTAGTGTCCTGTCTTATTGCAATTGCTAAAGGTTCTATGGCCAATGCAAAAAGTAGAGGCGATAGAGGGCAGCCCTGCCTTGTACCACGAGAAATTGCAAAGTGCTCAGAGTGCATCCCATTAGTACAAACCGAAGCTACTGGCATGCTGTATAAAAGTCTGATCCAATTGATAAATTGCTTCCCAAAGCCAAATTTATCTAGTGCATAAAACAAATACCCCCACTCCAGCCTATCGAAGGCTTTTTCAGCATCCATGGACATGATAAGCTCTGGGGTGGTAGGATCTGAATCATGATAGATAATGTGTAAAAGTCATCTAATATTAAAGAAAGAAAATCTATTTTTTATTAATCCCATTTGGTCAGGGGAAATTATCTGGGGTAAGAATTTATCTAATCTCAATGCTAGCAATTTGGCTAAAATCTTGACATCTACATTCAGTAATGAGATGGGACGATAAGAATCACAATGAATCGGGTCCTTATTCTTTTTCAGGATCAAGGATATAGATGCCTCTCTTAACGATTGGGGCAGTACACCTAAAGCAAGAGACTCGTTATACATGTTTAGCATGTGTGGGATTAGGTGGGTGGAAAATCTTTTGGAAAAACTCAGGTGGGAACCCATCCGGCCCCGGACTCTTGCCACTCTGAAGTGTTTTTATAGCCACATTCAGTTCTTCAGCAGTAATGGGATTTTCTAATACGTTCTTAGACTCTTCATTAATAGTGGGCATGTTCAGATTTTGAAAAAAAGTGTCAAATATTGGACAAGAGTCATGCTCAGAGGAATAAATTGAACTATAGTAGTCCCTGAACGTATCATTTATTATTTTATTGTCATGTGTAAAACCATCAGCTGTTTGAATCTTTGTGATAAGTTGTGAGGCAGCCGCTTGTCTAAGTTGATGGGAAAGAATCTTACTGGCTTTGTCACCAAATTCAAAGTGTGTATGTCAGGATCTCCAGAGCATGTTCTCTGCTTCACTGGTTGATAATGTATCAAATTTATTTCTCTCAAGCAGAAGCTCCTTCAATAAGTCGGGTGAGGGGGAGCCTGTATAAGCTAGCTCTAGTTGCGAAATTCGGGCAGTTATGTCTGATAATTTTTGATTAGCTTGCTCTTTATTAAAAGATATATATGAAATTATCTGGCCTCTCAGGTATGCTTTTAGTGACTCCCACAAAGTTGTGCAAGAGATGTCCGGAGAAGAGTTAACCTCAACAAAAAATCCTATTTGGTCAGATACAAAGTGCACAAATTCCTCCTGAGATAATGCAATGGAACTAAGTCTCCAGCGGGGTCTAGGAGTGTTGTGCGCAAACCTAAGAGTAGCTGTGAGAGGGGAGTGGTCTGATATGACTATGGCATTGTATAAACAGGCCTCGACTGAGGAGAGTACACGATTATCTACTAAAAAATAGTCAATACGGGAGACTATACAAGAAAAGAATGAATTACTTGGGCAGATTTAGACCGATTGGAGGGGTTAGTTGAAGACCTGTCCAAAACTGGATCGAGGCAGCAGTTTAAGTCACCACCTAAAATTAAATAGTGGGAGTTTAAATTGGGTAGACTATATAGCAAATTAGAAAAAAAATTAGCATTGTCCCAATTAGGTGCATATAAAT
This sequence comes from Acanthopagrus latus, assembly GCF_904848185.1. Taxonomy (NCBI): domain Eukaryota; kingdom Metazoa; phylum Chordata; class Actinopteri; order Spariformes; family Sparidae; genus Acanthopagrus; species Acanthopagrus latus. The sequence continues at coordinate 232,169 of NC_051060.1, forward strand.
TAGCTAGTATCACAGCAGTGTTAACAATATAACCTGTAACAATTATGTAGCGGCCCTGAGGATCTGCAATGATGTCTGAAGGGGTGAACTGCAGCGACTTATGGATCAAAATAGCTGTGCCTCTTGACCCGCTATTAAAGAAAGAATGATATGATTGTCCTACCCAGTGTCTGCGTATCTTCATGTGATCACCTTTGTTTAAGTGCGTTTCCTGCAAGTAGGCAATTTTTACTCCCAAGCTATCAAGATGAGAAAGAACCTTATTTAACTTGGTGGGTTTCCCCAACCCACGTACATTCCAACTGGCAAAAGTTATTGATGTTCCTATGGGGCTTGGTAACCTATTAGGTAGTACCATAAAATAGAGCTGATACGTAATATGTCTCAATGTCTGCACATAGTTTGACTCCCACCGAGATCATTTCAGAAAATGTACTTTGCAAATTATCAGACAAGAACAAAGAAAAGAAAGACAAAGTAACAGAACAAAAAGAAAGACAAAAACCACCCCCCCTTGCACCTCCCCAACTACAAGATCCCATCAAATGTTCTATTAACATGACACTCAAAGGCGTCGCAAGCTAAGGTCTGGTCTATACATTAATTTCAAATCTGTCAACATTTGTCAGGAAAAGAATCAATATCTACAAAAAAGTAATCCTGTTTTGCTCTCTTATTACTATAGTAACAGATTCAGTTTATAGATTAAATTATGAACAATACAACTCTGCATATAACAACACTCAAAGTCTAGATGCTTAATTACATTTCACATTACAGAGTACAGTCAAACAATGTGTGTACTGGCAGCATGTAATATACAGTAATTGTACCGTCGCAGATAATGTGAAACTTACAGTGCCACATGAAACCATATGTGTAACTTGTGATGAACGATAGCAACAGGAATAGAAAAGGAGCAAGAAACACACCTGCCTGCCGTCAATATAACTAATAACTAATGGCAGCCATACTTACAGTTCCATAGCGTGACAGTCCCACATAGAGTAATGTCCCAAGGAGACGGCCAGCATAGAACATCTATGGCACATGGCTTGTTTTAATTAACGGCAGTACTTCTTGTCCCGGAGAGAAAGATGCAGGTTGTATCACTCACTTGGGTCGGCAACTTGGGTCCCACGGTTAATGAAGTCCAGTGCCAGGTCGGGATCCTCAAAAGTGTGCTCCTTACTTCCTGGGAGAGTGACACGGAGCGTGGCCGGAAATCTTAGCCCGTACTTGGCTCCCTCTATGGATCTCAGCCTCTTTTTCACATCTCCAAACGCTGCCCTTTTCTTCATAACCGCGGTGGTGTAGTCAGGATAAATATGGAGCATCTTTCCTTCGTACATCAGGGGGGCCCGAGCGGACTTGCGTAGTATCTCATCCCTCGTATGAGTGTAGTGCACGCGCATGATAAACACACGCGGGGGGTCCCCGGGTTTTGGTTTTGCTCGTAGTGATCGGTGGGCTCTGTCCAGCAGCGGGGCTTCGCTTAGATTCAGTATATCTTTCAAAAGTTGAGACACAAACTGCGTGGGCTGGCCCTTTTCAAGCCCTTCCTCAACACCAGTAAGCCGCAAATTATTCCGCCTGGAGCGGCCTTCTAAATCTTCACATTTTGCCTGTATCTCCCTCACATCACCTTGGAGTTGGGACACAGTGGCGCAGAGCTCGGTAGTACAGTCACCAGTATAATTGGCAGCTTTCTCCAACTCCTTCAGTCGGTTATCATGTGATGCTAATGAGGCCTGCAGGCTAGTGACCACCACCGATAGATCGTTCCTCACCGAGGCAATATCCAGCTTCTGAATGGCTGCTCCAATCTTTCCACAAAGAGAATCCTGGAGGGAGCTGAGCGAGTCAGAGAGCATCTTCGATGTGAGAGTATGGCTGCCAATCGAGGCCTCGGGTGAAGCCGGGCCAGCCGCAGCGGCCGACACAGTGTCTGGTTGAGCGGTGTTACGTTGTTGTTGTTTCGCCGACTGGTTTCGAGTGTTTGGCACCGCCATTGTGGTCTTAAAATGGTTTCAACTTGTTGTCAGATATTTTAATAACTTTGAGACATAAGAATGACTTGTTTTGACAGTTATATTAAGTTTTAAAGAGCGACCTTGTCGGAGCTTGCAAGAGACGCGTCTACATTCTAGCACGTGCAAACCACGCCCATCCTTAAGATCAATGTTGACTACAAAATAGCTCTCTTAAGCTAGAAACTTGTATTGACGATGGTGTTGAGTCAGTGCAATGTGGTGGTGAGACATTATGAGTTAATTTCATTATCAATGTCCTCATATCATAAGATTCACCCGTCATTCCTCAGCCTTAATGATATTAACTTCATGTTCAATTATACAATTTACAATTCAACCTGTTGCATTTATCCAGTATGCTATCTTAAACTTTTATCTGTTAATATTACCTGAATCTTCTAATGTAGACGGGGACAATCCGCCAACATCCTTAATTACTCATGTCAATTTAATTCCGATGCACTACTGATGTGAAAATATCATTCTTTAATCATTTTAACTTGAACAAGTGCTGCTCCTACCGTGTTCTCCATAGGAATTACATTGAGTGGAAGTTAGCTTGTGCTAACTTTCGGGAACTTTTGAGGGGCTTCGTGCTCAGCCATTGTTGTGAAAAAAACAACCACTACATTGAACTGAGGTGGCGCCGCTCTATCTCTGTCGGACTCTAATGCACAGGTGGTGCTATGACTGAGAGGTGACTGACGCCAGGCTCACTTAACGCTGTCTTACGAGACTATCAACCAGTAGCGTAACATCATGGTGACTCGCCCCGGTACAAATATTTTTTTGTGCCCCTAAACAAAAGAGCACGCTCGTGCGCACTCGTGCATGCGCGCGCACACGCACACACAGCCACTCCAGAGAACTGCTGTTTCAGGGGACAGTCGGGAGTACCGGGATTTTTCCCGGTGGGCCGATAAATAATGGGCCGATGGACTGACGTTGCTCTGTCGACGCAGTCAAGAACGTGAGAGACTGGCGATAAAATAAAACGAAGCTTCAGCGTCAGTCCAAGGAGGACAGCGACAGGGCCAGGCTGCCTGGTGAAGGGAGGAAGAAGGCTAGGGAGGAGCTTGAGATAAACATGTCCTGCAAGAGATGAGAAGTTTGCCGAGAGTGCTGATTGACTAAATCGTTTCCTTCGCCGCAACAACTTCACTTGCAGAGGCTGGCGAAGTTTGTGACATTTGCATCCCGGATTTTTATGAGGAAGGAATTAAACGCCTGACTCAAATTGCCGCCTGGTCCCAAATAAACGCCTGGTCTGTTAAGTGATTGAAATAATAAACGCCCTGGCTATTATGTGGTATTTTACCGTATGATAACTCTCCCGGCGCTGAAGACACAGCAGAGAGGTGATGAGATGGGACTCATAATGACTGACAGGTATCAAGGCCACTCAGCCTTACCTTACCTTCAGGGGCCCGGTGCAGCTGCACCGGTTGCACCGGTTGTTCCTATAGTAACAAATACACACAGTAATAAATATGTTAAATTATGTGTCGAATTGTACTGCACCAAAAGTATAAACTCATCTCTTGCTCAGTACATTAATAAATGCATACTATTAAACCACATGTAATTAACTACTGTTGCATAATTATTTAATTATTCACGCAGTATGTGCTTGTAGTATATTGCTAGATAATGGCCATTCTATCATCTGGGCTTTTAGTTTGATAATTCGTACTTTTTCTTCTGGGTCACGTGAGTGTTTTTTCAGAAAGAAAAACTGCTCAAAAATGAAATTGAAAATTGGATAATTTGTTCTCTTAATGTCCCATTGGGAACCCAAAACCATAAAACGAAAAACTATTATTATTGTTATTTCGTTAATAATGTATTAATCTCCATCCATCCATCCATCATCTGTACACATTATATGTACGCCGCTTAATCCTCTGCAGGGTCGCGGGGGGGCTGGAGCCTATCCCAGCTGACTTAGGGCGAAGGCAGGGGACACCCTGGACAGGTCGCCAGTCTATCGCAGGGCTATGTATTAATCTGATAGTTTAAAACAAATAAAGGTTTGTTTTTTCATACTTCGATTTTATGCTCAGATTTTGAAAAAACAGAGAATAAAAACGGGCCACGATCGTCCGAGTTAAACTTGATTTTGATTTTTGGTTTGTCCGATTAGTGTGACCCTGAAGTTATTGATGTCTTTGTGTTGCACTGGATAAGCTGTAACTGAGGAGGATGCCCCATCGGTTGAATTAGCAGATACCATTTTTGCAAAATTGTGTGGTTTGGAGAAAGTGCCAGAGTTGAGCCAGAGGAATTTGATGAAGGAGCAGTTACAGGACCCTTAACTTAGGTCTCCTGAGAGAAATGGTGGCATCCGAGGGGGAAAGTCTGGAGATGGCTGAGGGTTTTTTTCTTTGGGGAGATGTGCTCATGAGAAAATTGTCAGGCTTGGACAAAAGAGAGGACTCAGATGCAGAAATGTCAGAAGTAATGTCAGGTTTTATTGTTCTGTTTTGCAGCTCTTTAGTCAGAATGATAAATCAATAGTTATGAAAATCTGAAGGACACACAAGACGAACAAGACATGAAACACACAATAACTGAAAGCGCTCCCGAAGGAGGAAAATCTACTCTGATATAAGATACTGAAAATATGAAAAATTATAAAACAAAAAACACTCCGAAGAGGAAAAGCACGCAGGCTATGAAACTTATCTTCACTCACTATATTCAAAAAGGTACAACAAAAAGCGCTCCAGAAGGAGGAAAGCAAAAGGCTATAAATAAAGGCTAAACTGAAACACAAAACCCTAACCAGAAAAATATCAAACACAAAATCACTCTACTAGAGAGGACAAAAACAGAAAATAAAACGTGACAATGCTTAACATGAAAGACAAGGCAAGACTGTGGAACAGGGCTTCAGTAGACGGCAGGACGACAAAATACACAGACAGGGGAAGACAAAGACTTTATACACATGGGGGAGGGGAACACAGGTGAAAACAATCAAGGATTAGGACCAGGGACACAAGAGGAAGGGCAAGTGACCTGAAACGAGAGGAGAGTTACTTTCAAAATAAAACATGAAATTCACAAGACAGACCCCAAGACAGGACAAACCTCACCGCGATGTGACAAAAATGGTGGCTTCCAGACAGATGTTACCAAGGCAAAGTTCTCAGGATGGCCCATGAGTCTCCCCTAGCTGGTCATGTCAGTGTTAGGAAAACGCTAGCTAGGATTAGACGACATTTCTATTGGCCCCAGCTTTGTAAGGACCTGGTGAATTTTTGTCAGTCTTGTCATGAGTGTCAGGTTGTTGGGAAGCCTAATCAAAAGGTTCCAAAAGCACCTTTGAATCCCATCCCAGTTATGGAGGAGCCTTTTGCTAAAGTGATTATAGACTGTGTTAGCCCATTGCCTAAGACCCGGAAGGGAAAGGAGTTTTTGCTTACCATCATGGATGGTAGCACTCGCTTTCCAGAGGCTGTTCCCCTGAGAGACATTAAGGCATGCACTATCATAGAGCCCTTAGTTGGTTTCTTTTTGAAGTTTGGCCTTCCCAAGCAGATACAGCATGACAGAGGGACTAATTTTGTGTCCGGAGTCTTTCAGGAAGTCATGGCTGGGTTGGGCATCACACAAGCGGTGTCCTCGGCGTACCATCCAGAGTCTCAAGGGGCTCTGGAGCGTGCTCACCAGACCCTAAAGACAATGCTAAAAACATATTGTGTTCAGTTCCCTGCAGACTGGGATACGGCAGTTCCCTTTGTGTTATTTGCGTACAGGGATGCAATAAATGAATCGACTGGGTTTTCCCCATTTGAGCTTGTTTTTGGCCATGAAGTGAGGGGCCCGCTCAAATTGTTGAAAGAACAGTTGACACAGCCACAGACGAATGAGAATGTGTTGCACTACATTTAAAAATTTCAAGATTGGTTATGGGTTGCTGGCCGGGTGGCAAGGGAATACCTGAAGGGAGCCCAAGCTCGTATTAAAGTGCAGTCTGACAAGAGGGCTGTGGACTGTTGTTTTGATGTTGGTGACCAGGATTTGGCCTTGATCCCATAGCTCTAGCCTGGGTTCATATTTCTCTGGTCCATTCTCGGTGCTCAAGAAAGTGGGTGATCAGAACTATATCATTAGTACCCCAAATGGGAAGCGAAAAGACTGTTTATGTCATGTTAATTTGTAGAAAAGATATGTAAATCGATCTCCAGCTCCAGCAGTGGTTTGTATGGTTATGAGTCAGGTGCCTGAGGAGGGTAGTGGGGATGATCGTGAGACTGTTGGCTCCCAGTTGAGAAACCTTGAGGCCCTCCAGGCATTAGATTCCCATCTATCTCATATATCTGCTGAGCGGCAGTCTGCCATTAAGATGTTGTTAGTAGAGTTCTCACCACTTTTTAAAGACATTCCAGGGCAAACTACTTTGGCAGTTCATGACGTGGATGTCGATGGTTCCTCCCCAATAAAGCAGCACCCTTACAGGCTGCCACCCTCTAAGCTGCATGTGTTAAAGGAGGAGCTGTCATATATGTTGGAGACAGGTGACATTGAAAGGGGGCAGAGTGAATGGAGCTCCCTGATGGTGCTTGTCCCTAAGCCTGGCCAGACCTTTAGGCCATGTATAGAGTATAGTAAAGTGAATCAGGTGACGCGAGCAGATGCATTTTCCATCCCATGGCTGGAAGACTGCATAGATCGTATTTGTAGAGCAACTGTTGTCTCAAAGTGAAGGAGGCATTAGGACTAGTAATTGCAGTAAAGCACTTTGAGGTGTATGTGTCCCATTCTGGGTGGGAGGTTGAGGTCTATACAGACCACAACCCGTTGGTATTTCTTGCCCGTTTCCAGACAGCTAACCCGAGGGTGTTAAGGTGGGCTTTAGCCTCGCAGCCTTATAGTTTAGTGGTGAGGCACGTGGCCAGAAAAGACAACATCCTGGTGGATGCTCTGTCACGCATGCCCATTGATCCAACTTGAGTTGCTGTGTATTCAGAGAGTGATTGTAGTCTGTCCAGAGATTTTGGAGCTTATGTCTCGTGGGAACAGGAATTGGACTGGTTTAGTGGGACTCTGTGGCCTCATGGAAGGGAGAGTCACTGATCATCCTTTTGGTCCTGTTAGATTTTAATAAGTTTATGTATGTCACATTGGGGAAAAAGGGGAAACTATGGAAGGGAAAAGGTGGACCCAAACGCAGTAGACACGTGAGGCAGAGATGGGGAGGAACAAAAGGCGAGCTTTATTAAAAGCTGATTACAAAAACAAAACAGACCAAAACAGGGCAAAAAAGCAAAGTAACAACTTAAAGGGCAAGACAAAGTAGCAACAGAAAACAGCTAGACAAAGTTCAAACAAAAATTCAAAGTTCAACTTAAACATGGAAAAACTCAAAACCAAGACATACCAAAATGGGACAGAAGCGCATGGACAGGAGCATGGATCAGGAACATGAATCAGGAGCATAGATCAAGAAACAGAGAACCGCAAACAGAATACAATGACTGGACAAAGAGTGAGGGGAAACACAGAGACTAAATACACAGACACTAATGACATGACGAGGCACAGGTGAGGAGAGAGGAGGAAGGAAACCAGGTGAGATAACGAGGGGGAGGAGCACAGAGGAACAGACCAGGAGGGAACAAGACAACAGACAGAGGGAGCCAGAGGGGAGAACATAGGAGAACTTAAAGGACACATGAGGGCAAGGAACATCAAAACATGAGACACAAGACATGGAACATCAAAACATGAGACACAAGACATGGAACATCAAAACATGAGACACAAGACATGGAAAAAGCAAAACATAACACAAGACAAGATACAAATATGTAAATCAAATACAAGAAGCCAAAAACCAGAAACAAGAACAAACAAAACAAGAGTCATGACAATGTAAATATTATGGAGACTGGGGAAGTGGTGTAAAGATGAGAAAACCTCTATAAAAATATAAAAATGAATAAAAACTCCTTCTATAAAAAGGTAAAAATTGGTAAAAACAAAACACATAGAAAACATTAGGTGCTTTATGATTTCACATGGTTTAGTTTCTCTTTTATGGGGGGAGGGATGTTATGAACTCAGGTCAGGGTAGACTGATCCACAAATACATAACACAGAAACATGTCACGAGATGGGAGGTAGCTCACTGAACCCCGTGAGTGGGTGGAGTTGAGAAATAAGTATCACCTGGTCTGGGGTGAGGTGGAGGTTGAGGATAACTTCCAGGGTTTTTTCAAGAAGAGGAGCGGAGGGAGAGAGACCGCGCCAGTGACACACACACCCACACACCGCACCGGAGTCACACACTAAAATGAACTAAGAATCAAGTGCTGAATCAAGCGAGCTGGCCAGCTGTGGAGCTGCTGTGGCCATGTAGCGTCAGGGACGCCCTGAGCTACGGCCTCGCCAAGTCCGGTTGTGCTGGGTCGTACCGGGCCCAGAAGCGGTACGGAAGGAGCGGGTAAGTGAAGCAACTCCCATACTCAGTTAGTTACACACACCTAGACAGGTACACAAACTCATGTTCTGTACATACACCTGAGGGAGAGATAACCACAGGAGCAAGTGGGAGGTTTAAATCAGGTCAGGCATAGTTTGATAATGTAAAACGAACAACCCATGTTTGATGCTGTACTGTTGCAGTCCCGTTTGCCCACGTGTGTTACACAATGGTTGCACACACAGACATAATATACATAGACGCTTCATGGCATGCTGGAGCGTAATCCCACGTCACCGCCATCTTGTTTGGGTCTCCTCACTGTAGGCTAGCACCAGAGTCAATCGGAATCAACGGAGAGCGAGCAACTATGTCCGTATTTTGTGCAGTTTATGGTTGCAATAACCGGCGCAGTATTGTTACCAGATTGCGGGAGATTAGCTTTCACAAGTAAGTTTTTTTTTTTTTTTTCAATAATTTTTGTGACAGCATTCTGTAATCATAACCAAATCTCTGCCATTTGTAACTGTGTGAAAATCTGGTAAAAATTTGGGAGGTTATGATTATTGTAGTTGGTGATACACCTTCCTCAGTAGAAATAAATGCAGGGGGGTCGCACTGGAGACCCATCCAAGATGGCGGCTGCGCTGATACGTCAGCTCCAATAGGCAGCGTCAGTCTATGAGGCACCCACGTATATTATGTCTATGGTTGCATACTCAATGTTTTTGCCGTAATGAGTAGGCAACATCTGGGTCCTTTAGGTACACTTCTTTTCGCCGCGATCGATATCAGAACACCCCAAGTACTCAAACTAAGTATAGTAAGTACAGGAAGTATGAATATTGGAACACGGCAAGGAATAAGGTGGATCCGTCAGAATCGTCATTTCTTTTTCTTACATTTAATTTATTTTTTTATGTCAAAGTATTGTTGTAGATAGAGGGATGGCATAAACTGTATAAATAGATATTATAATTTATTTATTATAATTTTAATAATATTTTTTCTTGTTGCATATTTGGCGCCCATCCCTAGGTGGTGCCCTAGGCAAGCGCCTATGTGGCATGTAGGAAGGACCACCACTGCTTCACTAGTGACTTTTTTTTTTTTTAGAAGAGTTGACGATGACATGAAAGTTGCAGAAGAGCTTATTGACATCAAAAGAGGAGCGTATTTATCTGCTTCTATTTGTTCAGCTGTTGATGACATCAAATATAACAGAAAAGGTGCTTGACATCAAAAGAGGAACATATTTATTTGCTTCTGTTTGTTCAGCTGTTGATGACATCAAACTGCCCAGGAATAAATTTGGTGGGATTATTACAATGTACTAATTTACTAATTATTATTAGTAAATACATTAATGAGGCTGGGCAGTTCCATCCACGTCCAAGATTCTCTGTAACAAAAAACACATATTGTGGATGGCTTTAATCAAAGCACACAACTACACTACTACACATACAGAACCGCCCCACCTCACCACACAGGTACCTGTGTAGCTTTCTGAAAGGTAACACTTACCTGTACATATTCATATCGAAGTTTTTTGACCCTGACACTGTTCCTCTCAAATGGGACCCTGTACAATTGCTTAATGGTCATGTTGTTCTTTACCAAAATGTGTCTGATAGTGGTAATGCTTACTCGATTTATGTTGTTGAATACTTGCCTATCTGCAAGTATTTGTTGCTGTAGCTAGTGGAGATGGATTGCATTGTTTGCTCTTACTAGGTTCACTATGGCATGTTCCTGCTGTTGGGTGAACAGGTGTTGGTATCCACCCCCAGTAGGTCTTCTAGCCATTCTGTAGAAAAATGCAACCACAAATTGTTATTGTTTGCTTCTTTTTTTACAGTACTGTATATACTGTACTTTACTGTATTGACCATACACCATACTGAAACATCTCAACATGTTATTAAACACGTTATTATGTTTTTATTTTGTTTCACAAAACTACCACTTTTGCTCAAAAAGGAGCATTAGCCACCTTGTAATACAGTACAAGTGATACAGTAACATGGTACAGTTCTGTAAATACACTAGATACAGTCTGAGTAGAGTAGAGAGTTGAAGAAATACCTGTTTTCCAGTTGGAATGTCCTTATTATGGATGACACTGTGAAATGGCTTAGATTAGGGTGGACTCTCTGCCCAGCTTCCCGCATAGTCAGGCCATGGTTTATGACATGGTAAAGCCCCCCTAAAATATTCTTAACCCCCCTAAATAATTTGGTGTTTTTATTAAAGAAAAAAAATACATATATATTATATATATCTTTCTTTTTTTTTTTTCTTTCTTTCTTTTTTTTTTTTTTTTTTTTACAAAAAAGTACAGACAAAGTCCATATAAAGTGGCCAGAATATGAGTTTGAGAATATGAGTCATTATTCACTAAAATATGATCATAAATTTGTCAGTTTATGGAAGCCGAGAACAGCCATGGATTTTTCTTTATTTAATGCACTGTTATCTCGTGATAACGACTTATTATCTGGTTAATTCGATATAACAAAGGTTGTTTTCTCGTGATAACGAATTAATTTATTTCGTTATCTCCATATAACAAAGATTGTTTTCTCGTGATAACGAATTAATTATTAATGTGTTTCATAATATTAAATGAATGAATAAACGTTTAATTACGTTACACATTACATTGCTATGTTAACGTTAGCCTACATTTACATTACCTGAAGCAGCCGGATAGATGGTTTAGTTTGGGCTCATGTCGTAGAGCATAGAGGTGCAGTCACTTCACTGAGACACCATCATCCACACTATCCCTCTCTGTTCCCGTCACGTAGCGAGTGTCCGACATAGCAGCGTTTGTATCCCCGCTCCTGCAATCACCAGCAGATCTCGCTGCTGCAGGCAGTCAGCTGGAGTTCAACTTAAACGCGTACTGTATAAAGAAGTAATATTATTCGTTCTTCGTCGCTGGGGGGCAGTGTGAGCCACTACCGCTGGTCGAAAATAAAACACTGTGACATCATCTCAGCGCGACAGTCGACCCGTCGGTTTCACCATGGCCGAAGCTGAGTAAGTTTTTGTTATTAATTTGATCTAAGTCCATCCATCCTTACTTTGCGCGTATTTACATGGTGTCATCTTTTTCCGATGAATACACATTTTACTGATTCGGCCAGTATCAATATATGGTGGGTGGATGGTTTAAAAGGGCTGCATCCAGGGAACATATTTTCACATGGGGCCAAGTTTACAGCACCGAGAGATAGCGATAACATTGTTAGCGTAATGTTTAGACGATAGCTATTACCATTTATGTGTAATTGGACGGGTGCTCGTGTAGCTGATCGTTTCATATGTTTTGCTATTGTATGCTCTGCTTGAATGAGTTTTCCACACGCTGCGAGCACCGTTAGTGACCATGTTACCATCCTCACACTTCAAAGATGAAGTGGTTTGTAACTAATTTTATCTGAAACGGGAAGACAGGTTGTGTTCTTGTCTTGAAGTGTAAAAGTACAAGACTAAACAGAAGTCAGTGGGTTATCATCTCACATGATTCTGTGAAGTGTTTCTCACCATGTTGTTTTGTGTATGCCTATCATTAGATCCAAAAAGGTGATCAAGTTAGTTCCTGAATATCTCCTGAAAAAGAGGAAGACATATCAGGCCATTAAAGCCACACAAGCCAAACTTGCACTGCTTGAGAAGAGAAAGGTAAGTGATGATGGTTTCTCTTGAATTTTTAGTTACACAACAAGAAGTCAAGTACTGGTGTCTGCAGTAGAACTGGGCTGGGATGAATATTGGAGCGGGTCTCACTATATTCAAATGTAAGCCTGACATGGAGCATTGTTTACACTGCCTTTTTTTCTTCCTTTTTTTTAAACATAATGCTGTATAATTGTGTGTATTTCTATATTGTGCTAGGTATCAAGAGGTAAACCGTTGAAGTTCAAGCGGTTGGAAGACTTTTTGAAAGACAGCCACAAGAGGCATCGTGATGATTCTCGCATCCGGAGAGCTGAGCACAGGCCACCAGCCCCTCTGCCTCCCGCTAAGAACAGACTGGCCTTCGCTATCCGCATCAGAGAGTAAGTTCTTTAACTAAGACTAGGTTTTTAATTGGAAAATGTATTTTTTTTAAGTTGGGGTTGACAGAAGTAAAAAATACTCATGTAGGGATGACTGTACAGGAAGTAAAATGATCCCAGTGCTCTCTAATTCTTTCTGCACTAAAAATGTAGTGAACAGATGAGTGAGCGTTCAGGGGGTGGATTTAGAATCATCACGTATGAGGCAGCAAAAAAGATCTTACGTTTGCAAGTCTCAAACATGTAGAGGTCAAACTCCAGTGGCATGCTCACGCTCTGTGATGGCACTTTTCAAGATGTGACGTTAGAAGAGATGGTAACATCAAATCTTTTATATTCAGCTGCAGTGAATAAAAACATATTGCTGGTTGTAGAGGTTTGTTGGGTGGTCCATAAATACACAAACAGGTATATAATCAAATACCATTCCAGCTCTGTAAACTTGGATGATCGTTCCCTCTTAGAATTAAAGGTGCCAGTCCTAAAGTGATGAAGGTGGTCCAGATGTTGAGGCTGAGGAAGATCTTCAGCGGAGCCTTCGTCAAAGTCAACAAGACATCTGCAGCCATGATGAAGATTTTAGAGCCCTATGTGGCCTGGGGGTGAGTACACTTCTGTACTCCACTTCTTTAATGTGTTGTGATTTTCAAATAAACAAAACAAAGCTAAACACGTTAATGTTCCCAACAGATTTCCCAACTTGAAGTCTGTCCGTGAGCTCATTCTGAAGAGAGGGCAGACCAGGATAGGCAGGAAGAGAGTTCCTCTCACAGACAACACCTTCATTGAACAACACATGGGTAGGTCTCGGCCACTGATTAATTTTCTCACCAGACTGATAGCAGGACACACCACCAGTCCTATTCTCAGAATTTTAATCCAACTCATGAGTTTGTACTTTATTCATACTACTCATGGGTAAAGTCAAATTCCAGAAAGTATACATATCAAAGTTATTAAACACCACACCATGCAGTGTTATTAAACCATGACATGAGATTTACAAAGTTGAAAACATTTGTTAACATCTGTGCTGACACTTTGCATTTTGTCTGCATCTCTTTGACTTGGAGCAGATTACTTGGTGATATAAAATTTCATTCTGCACCATCCATATTATTTATGCACACTAATTTTATTGGAATAGCAGGGCCAAGGCAAGGCACTGGTCAGGTATTGGTAAACATAATGACCGGCCACCGCTATCAGGGGTTTTTGTGCTTCTGATTCATGTCTTCATGTCACTCATGAAGTAGTCCATTTATTTGTCACGACGGAACTTCACTCAAAGCAGAGCTCCACCAAAGAGCCTGCAATCATTGCAGATGGTTATCTGATGCGTCGTTACTGGTGAGTGACTGAAATCCTTGTCATCCTATTTAAAGGCTGCAACAGGCGACTCATCGAACCGGTGGGTATTCACTCGGGTCCAGCTGCAACTTTACTGAGGTTCACCCAGTGTTAGCAGCAGGAGGGCGGTTAGCTCACCTCCCAGAGGCTGAATCACTGAGACTGATTTAGGGACCGTCGTTAAATTACTTGGCACAAATATACAAAATAATTGCAGTTTTTTTTCCCCAATATCTTTCATGTCGTCATGTCATCTTCCACTGACTTCTGTTCTGATGATGATGATGATGATGATGATGATGATGATGATGATAATAATAATAATAATAATAATAATAATAATAATAATAATAATAATGGTAAAAAAGTTCTTTATGCTCAAGAGGTATATTTCAAGTATATATCAAGCAGCAATGTCAACTTCTGCACTATATTGTCTCATGTCAGATTCTGATTCTGAAAAGGATTTTTTTTTCTTTGTGCCAGTAATCACCATTTAAAGGGTTATTTTTCAAAAGGCAGGGTATTTATAACTATCAGAAGTGCTTTTTGATAGGTGGATATTTTATTTATGTTTTTCTTTGTGTCCACTAATTACAGAATAGTTAGGCTGTAAAGTAGGGCTGGGTATTAAGAATAGGGGTGGGAAAAAAATCGATTCTCTGATGTATTTCAATTCTAGAACGATTGTCTCGATTCAAATAAGTTCATAATCGGAATTTTCAAATGGAAATTTAAAATTAGTTCAACTGCTGCAGAGCGCAACAGAAAACTCTCTGGCCTGCTGATTCTTTGCTATGCATGCATGTGCACTTGTTCGATGGTGTTTACATGCAGAGTTTAAGTGGTGACAAAATGGCTGCAATGGCAAGCGCTAGACCTATACGACCTGCACCAGCTTCTTTAAAATCTGCTGTATAGCAGCATTTTGGGTTCTGTGAGGTAGAGGGCAAGATGACCAAGACTTAAACCCTTTGTAAGGTCTGTGAAAATCAAATCAAATACTTTGGAAATTCAACAAATTTGCGAAGCCACATTTTTGCGATACCATCCAGAGTTGAGAGAAAAAAAGGGACCCGTTCCTGACGGCAGCCAGAGGACAGTTGAACAGGCAGTGGTACAGCTACCACCGAACTTGGAGAGGGCAAATCAGATTGCTAAATCCATTGCAAGATTTATTGCAATGGATTTAAGGCCATACTCAGACAAATTGTTTCATTTTTCCACCGGAGCACTGTCAGCGTATACCAGCTAGAAGAAAAGCAGAAGCTGCTGGGTCTGCTGTGAAACAAACTCATAACGCACGTCAGCACCATGTGGAACAGTATGTAAGATCATTGGATCATTTTTTTGGAACAGCAGCCTGCTATCTGCGCTGCTTTTATCTGTCCCCAGGTGAGGAAAGAAGAATCTGATATATGTACTCTCAACGAGACAGATGTCTCCAACCCAGAGGATTTAGTTAAGGCTCTCAAGCCAATGAAAGATGCTACTGCACTCATATCAGAAGAGAGTAGCCCCACTGTGTGTTTGATTGCCCCACTGGAAGCTCAACTCTGCCAGGAAACGATAACATTGCAGAGTCATCAGTTACCCACGAGATAAAGAAGGCCATCAGTGAGGACGTCGGCAAAAGGTACACCTCTGACCTAGAGCAAAGAACACTTCGTTCAGCTTCTGCTCTAGACCTGAGATTGAAGGGACTGCCTTTCCTTTCTGAGGAGGATAAAGTGGTGACATTTGGAAGAGTTGTTACTGAAGCTGCATCACTTGAGGTAAATGTTATTTTATTGAATGTAACATTATTGTAAGATTTTAGGCTCGCTGACTTAGTTTGTTGAATTGATACATTTGACAGCAGAACTCACAATTAATGCATAATACAACACAATATTGATATTGATGGGTAGCCTAATGTATGGTTTGATTTGTTTTATTTTTATTTTTTATTATTTCTTATGTGGTTAGAATTGGAGATATTGACATTATATGGCAATGTAAAATGAGGATACTGTGGTGATAAGTTCTTATTGTTTTTACCTACAGCAACAGGTGAGCCTGGAAGAAGATGAAAGCCAACACAACACAGGACACCCACTTCACAGAGGAGCAGTACCAAAGCTCCTCCCCTCTCAAGAGAGGAGCACCATCCTCTTTGCAATGCACCTCTCCTCCTAAGAGAAGAGCTCCATCCTCTTTGTTGGAGAATCTCATGCGGACTACCTTTGCTGGTGCCAGAGCACAGCAGCCCATCTCTGCCTATGCTAAAGCTGAGGAGGAGGTTAACAAGTTCTGTGGTGCTCCACCAATTCCTCTCTCTGAGGACCCTCTCAACTGGTGGAGGAAAAATTAGGTGATGTATCCCTTGCTTTCCAAGTTGGGCAAGCAACACTTCTGTAGTCCAGCCACCAGTGTCTCTGCATCAAGAGTCTTCTCTACTGCAGGGGATATTGTGACTGCCCAACAGAGCACACTCACTCCAGAGCAGAGCATGTTACACCATAATTTGCATATTCCATGAGTATCCGCCAGTTATTAACTGAAATTAAGCACTTTTACTATGTTGCACTTCCATGGTACACTGCCATGATTTGATTTAACACTGTTATGTCAATTCTGTTTACTTTTCTACCACAATGTGTTGAAATACAAGCGGCATAAAGTAGGGTAGCATTGTGTAGCATGAAGTTGTTGTTTTTCTCTGTCTCAGGGACATGTTGCTTATTGCCCATAAGGGGAAGATTTTATGTTTGAAGTCATAATCTTTGAATAAACAGCTTTTTCTTTAATTACATTAAAAGAAAAAATGAATCTGTTTATTACTATGTTTTACATACCTCCATATTGTGTTGAAATGCAAGCTGGATTGGTTATTGCATTGTTCATAGAAAATGATATTTGTGACCAAGAAAGGCTTTACAGGAGGATTTTGTGTTTGATGTCTTATTCTTATCATTGACTAAGAGCAGCTTTTTCTTTAATGACAGTGCATAGAATTAAGCACCTTTACTATGTTGTACTTCCATGGTACACTGCCATGATTTCATTTTGCACTGTTATGTTATTTCTGTTTACTTTTCTACCACAATGTGTTGAAATGCAAGCTGCATTGATTATTGCACTGCTCATAGAAGATCACAATTTTGACAAGGAAAAGCTTTTTCTCAAAAAAAAGTGATTCATTTGTTTTTTCTTTAATGCTCAACGAAAAGATAGGAGGTGATTTGCAAACTCTGAGTAGCAAACTCAGATTTAAGACTGGAAATGTACATAAAAAAATCGAGATGAGTCGATAATCAAATTAGAATAGAATTGTTGACCTCTGACTCGGAATTGAATTGTGAGGTGCCAAGAAATTCCGACCCCTAGTTAAGAACCTCACGATTCGACTCAATTTCGATTCTTTAGGTCGCAATTCTATTCAATATGGATTCAATTCAATATTGATTTAAGGGCTTTGATATCAATTCAGTAATAAACAAATAATTAGAGTACCTGTTAATTTTTAAATTTAAAAAAGTAATCTTAAATTATAAAACTTTCCTCGAGGAAGCTCTAGTTCGAGTTGAAATGTAAACAAAGGCACGCGATGTGTTAATTTATAAAATAGTGCAACCATAGTTAAGCTGAGAAAGTGCCATTGTTTCTGGGACTGCATGGTACATTTTTGTCTGGCATAATCATACACATAGCTGCGGCCCCTTCGCCCTCAGGCTAGATGCGAGGGGGTAAAACATTGACAATGAAGCCGCTCCCTCACCCCGGACGAGAGTGCTACCCACGGGCACATGGTACAGTGGCCAGGGTGAGACGTGCTGCGTTAGGAGTTTATAGTCTCCAAAAGAGCGGCGTGTCAGACATGGACTACCTGCCTCTGCAGCTCTAATGGTGTTTCCGTGGCGGATTACCCTCTAACCCTTGATTGAGGTCGCGGGCGAGGTTGCGGGTGAGGCGCTCCCAGCTGCTGGAGGTGGTGACCAGGAGGTGTCCGGCAAGGGACACCTGCTTGCCTGAATTGATTCAGAGGATTTTCTGAATTGATATTGAATTGGGAAAAAATATATTGCAATGCATTGATGAATCGATATTTTTTACCCACCTCTGCTGTCAAGACAAGTGGGCTCTATGTTTTCATGTATTCATGTTACTTAAATGATTTAATTTTCTATTTAAGTATTTTAAGTCTTACTGGTCTTGTTTACTCTCTGCTACCATCCTGTCCTTCATAAGATGCCTTCATGCCATTGTCCTCCTCATCTCTCACCTCCTCCTTGTTTCTTAGGTAAACAAGGCATCATCTGTTTGGAGGACCTGATTCATGAGATCTACTCAGTTGGTAAGGGCTTCCGGGCTTCCAACAACTTCCTGTTGCCGTTCAAGCTCTCAGTGGCTCGTCACGCTGCCAGAGATAAGGCTGGGCTCCTGAAGGACCTGGGAAACCCTGGATTCCGTGGTACAGACATTAACTCTATTATCAGGCAACTGAACTGAGAAGGCACGGAGACACTCAGCGACAACTCCAAGGATGCTTTATGTCATGAGGAGCAGATGCCAATGATTACAAAATATTTATTTTTGGGTTTTTTGGCAGAGAAGCTTTTGGGTTTCACCTAGAGTAATGCCTAATATACATTTACATGTACACCCATTGTGTGGTTACATTTAAACCACACTGGGAGACATCAGAAGGACCCAAATGGGAGTCTTTGCATTACATTATGCTTGAAATATAACATGTAGTGCCCCGAACCCTCAACTGATGGAAGCAGTTGTGCTCTTTGGTGAAAATGTAACCATTTTTTTTTAAACTTGGGAAGTGTAAGATATCTATTAAAGGGTGTTTGGTTGCTAAACGTTGTTCCTCGTGGTGTCAGTGGAATGGATCAGTACTTGCTACATATGCAAGGTCAGTTATTAAATAATCGGGATGGGCAATCCTGCTTGCTAGAACCAGCAGGCTTCCGATAAATACACTTTTGCTGCATTCATAGTTTTCAATGTGAAAAAAGTCTTAAACTTCTGTTAACACTGATTCGTTGACTTGTGTTTTTCTGTTAATGCACATTTTTTAAATAAAGCCTAAAATTATTATTTTTTGCAGTGACTGTTTGACCAGAATAAGAGCAAACCTGGTGAATTAAAAAAAATTCTTTGGTGGTTTTGTTATGTTGTAGCTGCTGTTCCACTGAAAACATACAGATACTATACTGTGAAGGCGGCAGTTTGGTTAGTAAAGGCACCTGCAACTAGTATTGTGCAGGTTAATCTGGAAATCTAGATACTGCAGGTCCCAAACGTTTTTTATGGTGGGAGTGATAAAGATCTGTATAAAACGCAAATGGAGTTGAATGTGCTTGATAATTAACAGCAGTACAGTAGAAAATGACCATATTGTCACCATATTGGTTCAACGAGTACCTCATTGAGGGGAACTATTCTTCCACTTGTCTCAGTTATTTTATATGTAAAACACGGTAAGGAGTTTATATTGATGGCCCATGCGTGGAGCTCAATCGACAGACAGATGATAATGGATGAAATTTAGCTGCAGTCTAAAGAAAAGAGAGAGACAGACCTCACGGAGTTCTTTGCCAATAGCTGCACTGTAACTGGTTAATACATGGCAGTGCCAATGTTTTTTTACTGTCATAGACAGTGGGACAGCGGTGCACATCTGTCCAGGCTTCAGCGGAGTTTATTGAATCACTAATCACGCAACCTTGTGAAGACGTGTTTCTCTTGACAGATTTCTTGCAGGTTGTTCAGGAGAAACCACCCAAATGATTAGCTTTGTTGTTAATAATACAGCTATTTTCGGGATTATAAGAAGCAAATGGTAACGTTTATACAGCCTCATCCCTGTGGCGTTACACCGGTGTCACTGTTGATTCAATGAGACACATCATGAGTCACCAGCTGGAGGAGGGAGAAGAGATGTGGTCACCTATTTGCAGCTGCGCTGACACGACTGCGCACTGAGAGAAATGGAGGATGTCGTCGGCAGAGCCTCCAGAATGTCACTGATGTTTTCCCTAAAGACAAGCGTGTGAATATGTGTCATTGGCCGGATGGAGGATATTCCTTTCAAAATGTACTCGCATTTGCTGGCGACGTTAAAAAGAACAGGTAAGACAAGACATATGTGTATGTGTTATGTGGGGAGAGTTGAGCATTACACTGTATAATCACAGCTACAAAATCAATCAGTGGCCATTGCCATGGTGATTGATTACCATGATGACGATGTTCCCTGCTTACAGCGGAGGTTACAGGCTGGCGTCATGATAAACGGGGAGCCGGGTCCTTTTCCTCCTGAAGTCATTCTGTTTTCACAACACAGCCCGATCATCGGCATAGCCGGAGTCATTTCGACAGTTAAACGGTCACTAGGCTTATGTGTCACCTTCAATAATGACACCGATTCATTCCGCTTCTAATGAAAACGTGTGCTCCCAAATCACTATCATTTATTTCAGACTGCCGAAGCTTATCTCGTGTTTTCCTTCGTCGTGTCGGAGAGGTCGAAATTATAGGGATTTGAGAACAAAATTGACACAATTCTCAAATAATGACTAAACGTGTATAATTACAACAGCAGTACAACATACAGTGACTGTCTTGTTTTAGTCTCGCATGAGAGGATAAACATAATCACCAATACTAACCACATTTATTGGACGGACCATGTACGTATTTTTAAAATTAAATGATTCAAACTATGGAGGTGTGACAAAGCTGTTTAAGAGCGCCCAAAACACGTTTTTTTCTATAGTGTGTGTAAATTACTACTTTACGAGGAACACGTAAACGCACCACCCAATGTAATGTCAAGGAGAGTGGGCGGTCTGTCAGCGGCTGACCCCGCGGACTCACTCTGCTGAGGGATGCATCGCGGCTACAGTCTGTTTTTGGCAGCAGGGAGTGATCAAAGGTAAGCCCACAGCTAGGTACTCAATTCAAACGGTATCCACGTGTAAAGATGACGCGTTGTATGCGTGTCGATGTCAGCCAGGTTGTAAGTTTGAAGTTGGTGTTCGCGGTAGCAGAATAAAGTTTGTGTTATTGGCCAAACAGGACCATGTGGGGCCAGAGGGAACTATCAAACGGGATTATATGCCGGTTCTTTCAGGTTGCCGGTTCTTTAGGCCGTGATAAATAATGCAGATGTATTGGTAGGTCCAGAATAGTTGTGAAGTGTTGTGTCGCTCTGTTGCGTTCACTGCAAAAAGCTGTTCAACCACATTAGCAAACGTAAGCCGGTTTGGCTAGCTCTTTCAGCCGGCAGCTGACATGCATGACTCGTCGTAGCGCGTGGGGACTAATTAGATTTGAAAATAGTTATTTATCAGCGCACACAGCGTGGGAGGACCGTGGTCGAGACTCCTTTTGAAGCTGAACTTTTCGTTCATCAAACATTTCGGATGAATGAGCCCTCACCCTGTCCCGTGTCAACCACCACTTACACATGAAACCTGGCTCTGTGAAGGTGCACTGTGTTGTTTTTGGGGTAGACACTTTCACCAGAAGAGAAAGCTCTAGTCAAATTTTTAGGTTTCTTGTGTGTTGGGGGTTTTTTTTTGGATTTTTTTTCAGGCATTAAAAAAATATGAGTCTCAGTATTCAAGCTGAACTGAAAGGATAGCACAATTTATACTGTGTTACTTTGTTTATCTGTGACGGACCCTGCCACGTTTGTAGCTTGAAACAGTGTTCTGGGACGTATTTCCCTCAGAGAATAGCTTGTTCATTAATTTATGGAAAATGTATATTTTGGAGTATATTAACTAATATTGTAAATATTACAATTCAGAGTTTGAGTGTTTTATCTATGAAATAATGATTGCATCATAACTGAACTATTTGCTGCAATATTCAATACACACACTAACCCTGTCAAAAGAGTGCACAACAATACTCTTGTAGGGTTTATTGATTATAAGTATACTTGGTAGTTTAAGTGAGGAATCCATTTCAGGCGGCATGGTTTCATTTGAACCCTACAGGTGTGAATAAAAGAATTTTCTCAGATCATCTTAAGATGGCTACATTGACCTTCCAGTTATTTGCTATGAGCAAGTATCAGATCCTCTGCAGGCTAATGATTACACACAGGCTTCAAACCGACGCTGTTCCCTTAGTGTTATCAGGTCTTGTCTTAACAATTGTTTCAAAAGACTAACCATGTTTGTCACATTTTGTTCAGCATTATCAGTCTCCAGTGCAACAGCCCATGCATGCTGTTGTCCGTTAGCTCTTTGTCTTTGCTGCATATGAAAACAATTGTGATACCAGATCTTATACCTCTTGTCTAACAGTCTGTGGTGTTGGTAGTTACTTCAAAGAGCAGGCCAGGGTTCAGCTAAAGGTTTAATGATTACTTATTGGCCTTTTGGTTGCTGAGCTACAAGCAGAGCTGGGACAAAATCCAAAGATGGTGACCATGAATAAGAGCTGTGCCTGCAAGGAAGCATGCAGGATGCATTCACTTGCATTATTTATTTTATTTATTTATTTATTTGTAAAATTGGTTGGTAAAATACATGGGGCTCAAACTATAGGATTTGTTTAATTCTGACAAGTCAGCTTTTTTTTTTTTTTTTTTTTTAAAAACAACAAGGTTCAGGTCAAAATGAAGTTTTGAACAAAGCCCCTTATTTTATATGTATTTTGGCTATAAATATTATGATACATTATCTAACTGTTATGGGGAAAAATGCCCCTGACTGCTTGAAATGGAAAAATCAAGGCAGGACAAATTTTTTGATTGTGAGATGTGTCACGATTGTTTACAACCTACTGGCTGGCTAATTGACTGCATAGGAGATGGCCTGGGAAACATATTGTAATTGCCAATACAACCAGTTAGTTTTCATCTTTAAGGTATATTCTTTTATAGGACTGAAAACTACTATTTGAAAACAGTTCGGATGGAATATAAATCCAACCTTCGCTTGTCCATGCAGGTTTTCTAGATTGGGTGGATGACTGAAAAGATCCACTGGTACTATGTAGACAACTGCCATTGTTGTTCCCCTATTAAGGAAAATATTCAGGCTAGGTATCAGATTGGGACTCTGTATCAGCAGATAGCTAATACTAAAGGACTCGGATCGGATTGGTAGAGCAGGCGTCCCATGTACAGAGTACAGTAGAAATTTGTGTTTTGCCTTGAACCACCCAGATACCTTTTATATAAAACATTGTCATCATTCTGTGGTCTGTCCAGTGCAGCTGCAGATATTCCCATGCACCACCTGCTCTGTCACCATCAAACAGCAGCTCTTTTATTTTCCACCATTTACACACCAGACTGGGATGTGGGGAAGACTGTTGCCAGCAGCTCTGCTCAGACACCCTCATGTAATGTATAATTATTGTCCCTGTGTTGCCAGGCAACCAGGGCCCCCCGACCTCCTTGTGTGTTTTGTGATGCTCATGACACCACCATATTTTTTATTTTTCCCTTTGTGTGGTTGGAGAAAAGACCAGAGTCAGAGATGAGTAACAGAAATGAACATTAACCCAGTTCAGCTGATGAAGCATTGATTGATTTAAGAGTCTGGGACATTGTTATTAG
Source organism: Acanthopagrus latus (assembly GCF_904848185.1). Taxonomy (NCBI): domain Eukaryota; kingdom Metazoa; phylum Chordata; class Actinopteri; order Spariformes; family Sparidae; genus Acanthopagrus; species Acanthopagrus latus. Next base: position 255,629 of record NC_051060.1, read on the forward strand.
GCCTGTCACCATTGATATGTTTATCCACTCACCTTTTATATATCAACTTTTGCTGACCTCAATATTGCAGATTGTTTACATTTGTGTTTGTTTACAGAAGAATCTCACCAATGTTTTAGCTAGCATGATGTCAGAATAACCAGCAGGGTTTTGCCACTCAACTTATGATCTCAGGCATGCCTCTGCCAGAGTTAAAAAAATAATGTTTTAAACTGGTTTATAATGCCTAACTGAGTGAATACACATGATATTACAATCCACTGTGGTTTCTGTCATTCATGCTGTGAGTCTGATCACCAGTAGGGCCACTGCAATGTCAGGCTGTCTTTCTCCAAAATTTGAGTCAGTTTCAACTGAAAAAGTTAGCCAGAATGGCCAGAATGAGAAGACCTGCGTTTTTTGCAGCACCACCTGAGTTGATCTGAATGTAGCCCAAGACTTTCATGCAGCACTTTAGCATTTCTTCACTGTTTATGTATTGTTTTGGTTGAGTTGCTGTTGTTTTCATTTTATTTAAGATGATCTGTATGTATTTGTTCACATTCCAATTCAAATGTGTGAATATCAAGAATTCAAAGTGAAATGCTCTTTGAAAGGATGTGCTTGCATTATTAAGCTGTTACATCATCATTACATCAGTGCCAGAAAATGGTCTTTGAATGATCACTGATCACAGATATTCCTAGGACAATATAATGTCCTACAAAAAAGTAATTTTCATGACAGTTCTACTTGCGATAACATTGGATGTGAGTAATAAATGTGTTGCCTGTTTTGTACACTGTTGCGATGGAAGTGCATAGCTCAAGCGAAATGGGCCTCGGCCAACTGGTGCAGAAGCAAATTGCTTGCTGTGAGTCATGTTTCTTTGTATTGAACGTGCCTAAGTATTGGCTCAGACGATGGCCTGTGTCCTCACTTTTGACCTAAGCCCATCATCCTTTGGGGCCAACTTCCATGGGTTCTGTGGTACGCCGGCTCCAAGTTGTGCGGGGGGGCTTGGCCCCCGTTCACAACTGCTTGCATTTCTAGTTATATTTGAAATTGTTGAAGAGAAAGGGATGTGGTATTCCTTCTTGGTTAAAAAAAATATAAAACTTGCAACACCCAAATGTATTGCACAGTACGAGACCAATACACACTCCCAGTGGTGGGTGGTCTTGGCTACATTACCAACACTGTGGTGAGACAGACCTGGTAATAATATAAGCAAAAGTTTCTGTTTCAGTGGTGGTGGACCTTTGAAATGGGTAAACTTTGTGTTTGCCATTGGTTTGGTTTTTCATTGTCATGTAGAGCAGCTTCATTCTCAAGGTGTACTTTTCAATAAATTAACTGTTACAAAAAACTAACAAACAAAATATTTACACACTTCAGTTGACTTGAGTTAAACCAACAACAAATGCACAACAGATCTCATACCATGTTCCCTCTCTGGAGATACTAAACAGTACGATAAAAATCTTCGTAACGCTACTCCGTTCATCCATCTTCTGCCGGTATTAGACAGAGCGCACTGTAAAGCTTGCGAACATAGCCGAGTAACGCCTGGAATTTTCTTTCAAAATAAAATTTCTATTTCAAAATGAAATGTCAAAAATACATACAAATACAAAAAACTGATCAAATCAAAGGCAACACAAAGAATACTAAAATAGAGTCCTTTACAGGCTGTCTGTAAATGTTTCTGAAACAGCAGACCAACATAGGTAGACTTTAAATATTGATTTAGTGATGGATATTTATAATGAGTGAATCTTCAAATTGAAACTGTGTCCTAACTTCAGCAAGTACTGCTTTTGTATGGAACCAGTTGCTTCTGTTCCCAACCAGTCAACCTCAAGTACATTAAAGGTAGCAAGCAGTAATGAGTTGGATTTAATAGGGTCATATGTCTCTGCAAGTCCTTGATCAAACCAACACTAGTATCACAGAGACAGGCCTGTCAGTACAGAACACTGCTGAACACACGCAAGAGCATTATCTCTGTCTCACATGAAATTCCTTGCAGATTTGTTCTTTGCTACAGAGACGAAGTTTGCTACCGAGACAAAGTTTTCTGACATGTGGCGCCCCTAGCATTTGCCTACACTGCCTATGCCCAGGGCCGGCTCTGAGCTAATGAGTGGCTGGCTAGAGGATTCTGACCTCTTTCCCATATCTGTGTTAAAGTACAGGCTATACTTTACTGTCACTCACTCACTCCAAGTCCATCTCTGTGGAGAGGGGGCTGGGTTGTTCTGCTTCATCAAGACTTAACATAATAATTTAGTCTTTATCTGATAACCTCTGAAAAATTTAAAAAAAAACTTTCTCGCAGGATATGATGAGACTGCAGTAGGTGGGTCTCAGACCCTCCCCTGGAAGAACATTTTCCACAGTTTCAAGGTTAATGCATCAGTGTGGTGCACTTCAGAAAAATCAAGAGGCTATGCTATAAATAAGATGAATATGAATAAGAAACTGTAGAAAATATGATATGTAAAAATAATGTACTATAACTTTGACTCGACTGCCTGGTAATCCAGTAGTCCAGTCCTTCCAGTTCACAATACTATACAGCTTTGGTTACATCATTTAAAGATAAGCCCATAGGTTATATTCAAAAGTCAATATGAATCGATTGCTTGAGTCTTTTATTAGTTCAGTTGTAACTGAATCTTTACTGAGTGAATGAATAATGGATTGGATGGTCATGTTTTAAAATGTGCCACAGTGAGGAGTACCATCGAAACTATACGTTGTCTGTCTGAGGTTACTGCTAGAAACTGAAAATGAGTTCCATGCTCGGGCACATGACGGCATGTTCCCGTGCCAACATGGTTGTCTTTTGTATGAGTTGCAGATTGACTGACTGGGATTGAAAGAGCTTTTTGCTGGAGCAAAAACACAACGTTGGAGATGTTTAATGCTATTCTGAAAGGGGAAATATTTTAAGATCATTATGAAACTACGGTGGTGCACATTAGACTACCGGAGTCTGGGTAATTAATCGGATACCCTGTGAGGCAAGTAAAGATTCAGTCAGAGAAGTACATTTTCTGACCCACTTGTGCGACTGAAAGAATGTTAGTGATGAACCCCGTGGTTACAATTCTTAAATAATTTTTGGTATATCACTTTTTTTTTTTTTTTTTAAATCAGGCTTCATTAAGCTGGTAGTGGTTGGACTGTAGGAAATATGTTTCCAATATGAAGGGTAAAAAACAATTTAACAAAAAAGTAACGGTTATACTTTCCTTAGATGAATTCACAACATGGTCATACCCATAGGCTTTGACACACAGGCACACATACTTCTGTTGTGTACTCCCACTCAGCTAATTTCTCATCAACACACGACCGTGTCTTTTGAAGGTAATTGAACTGGACTGCAGCTATTCAGTATCCCCTCTTTTCTCCCCATCACACTTTCTTTTCCCATGCTGTACCTTAAATATCATTTTGTAATCCACCAATGCCACCCACCTCAGCTGGAAACGAAAGGGGGGAAAAAAAGTTTTTTCCCATCATTTCATTTGCCCACCTCTCTGCAGTCAGCTGCTCCTTTGCTCCTCCTGCTCATGACTTTAGTTGCAGACTGCAGTACAACACACTGTGAAAGAGAATATGGTCTTGTGTGTAGTGGAATGGGAGCATTTCATAAGAACACAGCAAGGAGCTGAAAACAAAACGTGTTCCCTGAAATGAAAATGTCAAAGAACAGGCTTATGTATCTCTTGTGAAAACATACCTCAGGATTGGGTGTTGTTTGGCGAAAATTATCTGAACCCAAAAGAAAAGAAACAGCAGTGTTTGGAAAATATTGCGGCACAGGTATTGTATCATTTGTAACAATATTATGATGGGTTATTTTTCTCATGCATGTCATTCATGTGGTAAATGATGTTGCCAAATTTCTCCTTTGCCTCCACAGTGACTGTGATTGGCAGTTGGCAGTGATAGAGATACTCCTCTCCAGTGAACCTTAAGTCTGAGTGGCCAGTGTGTGTGTGAGCCAGCCAACAGCTGCCTGATCTCAGTAAGTTCTTTACAGTTTTCCTTTTTGTAGCTTTTTCCGTCATATTCAAGTGTGAGGAGTGTTTTTCAACTTGGAAATTGCATTGAGTAATTATGAGATTTTCTGTACAGCCGTAATTCTAACACACAACAAAAGTGGTCCTTAATTATACCAGTTGAGAGCAGATTGTAATAGTAAAGTGTGTTACTGTGAAGGAAGAGGGAAATGTGTACTTCTATTTCTCACTCTCATCCAAATTGCTTCTCAAACTGAATCTTTTAAATACAGTAGAGTATTTGTAATTGTTTAAAACAATTGCTGCAATGTTTTAAAGTTAATTTGGGGGATTTATTTACACAGTAAACCAGTTTTTTAATTAGAGACTGTGGGGTCATTCTGCCCTGATACGGATTGTCCATACACATGAATCAGACCTGTACGGTGTGTGTACTTATGTGTATTTAGAATATTAAATGACATTTTATAGACAAGACAAATACCGTGGTGGCTTTGCTACAAGAAAATCACTTGTTTCAGATAAGATATACTTTTGTACGAAGTGTTTTGTACAATGTCACTCTTTTATTTCTTCACAGTCTTTGATCCATTCATGAAGCTGCTCTGTAACACATAGCGACATAGTTTCTTATTGACGTTTCCTGCTTGAACAACACAGTCCTTCTTGCACTCTCTGTCTCATCTCTTATGCAACTTTGTTTTTTCAGAATTAATGAGGGTTTTTCATGGTGTTTAAAAAAGAAGACAGTTAAATAGTTTATAAACTAGTGTGTGAGGCAGGGGTTTTCCACACGCAAATTAACAAAATTAAACATTGTGATTTGTTTTATAGACTGCTTGGAAGCTTAGCTAATCTTATAGTAATTAAATCCCCATCTCTAAGCTATCCAGCGTATAATTTACACACTCCACCTAGCCACCACCACCCTGGTGTGATCCTGCTATTGCAATTACAAGTGGCAGTCATTCATTTAAAACAATGCTCTTAATTAGGTTTTATTACTAAAAAAAAGTTTTGGTCTAGAGAAGAATATATTTCTTCTCTCCTGCTTGGTGTTTTGAAAATGTTTGTTACAAAATAGAAAGAAATATGTCTTTATGTATTCAGCATAAGATGGAGAGATTCTGCTATGATTGCGTGTCACGGCACAGTCCTGCATTTCCTCCTGGTCTCAGTGGACCCCCTCCTCACTTACTTTCCCTGCTTGTTCTTCTTCCTCCAGCTCTGTGAGTCTCCCTATGGGTGAAGCACCTATTCTGACGTTGTGATCAGGCCCAGAGGCCGTGCTTCCAACAGCCTTTATCCCCACGTCCAGTATCGTAATGGGGGAGGTAGTCCAAATGCACTTCACCACGGTGGACTATGTCATCTTTGCCTTGCTGTTGGTGGCCTCAACTGGCATCGGCCTCTTTTATGCCTTCTCTGGTGGGCGCCAGCGCACGACACAGGTAGACTTTTGGGTTTAGACAAAATAAAGATTTAATTTCCATTTAATTCCTGAGAGTACTAATCTTAGATTCATTCTTAAGGGTTAAATCCAAACTCAATTTAAAATGAATAAATAAATAAAATTAAAAAAAGATTAAAAGAAATGTTTGACACCAACTATATGTTATAGGAGTTCCTGATGGCTGACCGCTCCATGAGCTGCCTGCCAGTGTCCCTGTCGCTGCTGGCCACTTTCCAGTCGGCTGTTGCTATCCTTGGTGCTCCGTCTGAGGTGTACACCTTTGGGACTCAGTACTGGTTCTTGGGCTGCTCTTACTTTTTGGGCCTTCTCATCCCAGCTCATGTTTTCATACCAGTCTTCTACAGACTGCGGCTGTCTAGCGCATATGAGGTACACACAGTATGCACACATAGTTTGATGTGACTGTGCCATTATGGTAGATTGTTCATTTTTCTTAACTGTAATATCCTTTTTTCTGATTTTCACTCGGTCAACACTGTTGCCTTTCTCAAGTATGATCTCAGATAAGAGGACAGATAAGAATGTTAACCTCTGTGTGTCCTGTTAATGTTCAACAGAAATAAATGTCCTTTTCTCAGGACTGAGCATCTTTAAAGGGTCTTTATCTGCAGTCAGACTTTTCATGAACCTCTATGACAGTGCTGTAATAATGTACTGTGAACAAACAATGAGTTGACTAAATAATGTGAACCTAAACTGCTCATGAGAATAAACATCCTTAGCACTGCATATTACAGAATGACTCTGACATGATATTTTAATCAGCCTTTTGATTTTGTTTTTTCTTTTTCTTCCCCTTGGACATTCCCTCCCCTCAACAGTATCTGGAGCTGCGCTTCAACAAGACAGTTCGCATATGTGGAACAGTGACATTCATCTTTCAGATGGTATCTTTGTTATACTTTCTTTGTACATTAGTGTTTATTAGTTAACAGCTCAGCCAAGGCCTTAAGTGTTTACACCCCATGCTGTCAGGAGTACAGTGTCTCCTCCATGTGTAGATACACACTTCTGTCTGTGCAGTCAGCCAGTGTAGTTTGGTAGAAAGAAAGTGGTACCTCTCTGAAACTGCTCCCAGAAAGATCAATGGATTATCTTCAGTCATGATTTATGTTGTAAGCACTTTGAGCACCGCAAGCCAGGAGCCATCTAGTTCCATTATATTGTATCTCAACAGCCAATATCTCCAAAACTCAGTAAATCACACCAAACAATCTATATGGATACATAGCACTATAAGTAGGAGGAAATGTTGTGTGCTGAGGTATTCCTTTAATTGTTTGACAGAGAAAATTATGTGGAAAATTTGTATTGCAAGTAGTCGGTGACTCGAGTCACTAGTGAGACGGTAAGACATTAAGTAAAAACGTATCTACAATAAACTGCAAAAACAAGCCAATGAATCAAGTTTATTGGGAAGCAGTGCTTCGTTATAAATGGGACAAATCTCAACCCCTGTCAGTTTGATATTTTTATCCTTATTAATATTTAATATTTTTTTGTCTCAAGATCTCACCAGTTATTTGATTAGAAATCAACAAAACATTTTTGTCTATGGAGTCATGGGCAGGTGTGCAACAGCAGTTGACTTTTTAGAAATAACATTCATTGGCCAGTTTTATTGCAGCCTGACTGAAACTTTGGCCCTAGAAAGGTTATATTGACCCTCTTAAAATGTGTTTTATGATTTATGTTTCGTTTTTATGAGGTTAACGGCTTCTATACTTTCTCCAATAAAAGCAGTCAGTGTTAAGTAATGTCATCTGCTCATTACTTAATAAAAACAGATCAGTGCAACAGTGAATTCTGAATGATGGTGGATCCCTCAAATGGCTGACACCCGTATTTGGGAGTTAAAAAAAAATCTGACAACTGATAAATCAGATTGAAGAATCATATTTTCTGTCAAAATTAACACTGTTTATAATGGACACTGTCAAGAGCTGACCAATGCATCTGCTATTGGTTGCAGTGGGAACTCTCAACGTAACGTAGGTAAATTCAGTGTAAAAACAGTGTGTGTGTGTGTGTGTAACCTTAATGTGCTTAGTCATAATCTTAACGGACAGGACAAGTAGGCATACCAGAGAATGAATTGGGAACATGTGCGTGCATCTACAACTAATTTTCATTTTCCATCTAGCAGATTCAGGAAGATCAGTAAGCACGTTGCATTCTCTGTCACAAAGACAACGGATTTGTCTTCAAAATAAGAGCTTTACATTGCACCCCATTGGAGTTTAAAACTGGGTTCTTAGCAGGGGGGATTAATTTGAAAGTAGCAACTTGTACAACAACAAGCGGACAACGAAGACAGCCACAGAAGTGTGAAACAGAAGTGCTCAGGAAGAAGGTGCAGGTCATAGCATCAACACACTGTAGCCAGCACCTTTCTTCCAAGCAGAGAGACAGCAACTTTTTCAAAACCTCTCATCTTGTCAAAACACACTCTTTAAGAGCTTGCGTTTTTTCATTCTGCGGCAGATTGCACTATTAAAGTTGTGCTGTTGTACATTTCATGAGAGAAGTTATCAGTCTCATTTCTTATATTGCATAATGTGACCATGTAGAGATAGATACTTATTATACATTCATACTGTCTTTTTTTCTCAAAATGCATTAGATTGATGCTTTTAAATATGAAATATTAAAAATGTTCTTCCTGTCAAGGTCACCAATGCATTTCACTAGGCATGATTCCCTATTATCCCACACAAAGCAACATTACAGGACCACTCAAAAGTAATGTGGTAACTTGTACTGACTTTGGCAACTTGTCGTAAGAGGGGGGGAAAAAAAATTAAGCGGCATTGTCCTGTCAGTCCTACCGACTCTGACACATTGCTGCACGAAAATGGCTTCTGTCCCCGGCAGCAAAGCCAGGTGGGGGTGATTATGTGACGCAATTCAAAGCGCAAATCTTCAGCCATCCTAACCAAGACTTCAGTGAACTTTCCCCCAGAGTGACAGAGTCACACATAATTTATATAAAACCAGTCATATTCTTCGCACTTTATTAGGAAAAACAAAAGTGTTAACATCGGCGTCGATATGCCAACTTTTGGCCAAAAATGATTATTCTCAGAATGGCTGTAATTGGTTGATAATATAACTGGCAGATTAATTGGTCTGGTCCTAATACTAGGGTCAACCCTATTTTTCTGAAAACGTTGATGCTTCTGATGTCACAGGTTTTATAGTAGAGTATAATCTGACACGTTGGTCTGTTATCGCCAAATCGTGACCGGAGATCAGTTCTGCTTTGGTGAGTCAGCCTATCCTGCAATATTTTTATCTTTTCCTCTGCAGGTCATTTATATGGGGGTGGTCCTGTATGCTCCAGCCTTAGCACTCAATGCTGGTAAGAGTAGCACATTTTACAACAGGACCCCATCACACCACATCTTACACCAACAGGAGCCCACAGTTCTTCATTGTATTAAGTACAGTGCCAATTGTAGGTGTATATAGTTGACCTGTGTAACTGAGTAACCTGTTTGTTTATTAACCCTCTCGCTCAATTTGCTTGCAGTGACAGGTTTTGACCTATGGGGAGCAGTGCTGGCCATGGGATTGGTGAGCACTTTATACACTGCTCTGGTGAGTCCCTTAACTTCTCCAGTTCATTTCACAAAAACAAACTTTTTTCTTCATCAGATTTTAACAGCACTCGGGAGGTTCCATAAGTAGACAACAAGGGGTCATTTCAACCCTGGACAACAAAACATCCACCTGAAATTGACTGGAAATATTCCCAAAAACCTTGTTATCACTTTTTCTTTCATCCTCATCTCAGTTATTTGTAGGAACAATTAATGTTACTCATTTGATCTGTTGTCAGTATGTGAAGGCGGATCCATGCACAACTTATAGATATGTTTTAATGTTGAATACGATGGAACTGAAAATAAATCCCTTACACCTATGTTCCAGGGGGGTCTGAAGGCGGTGATCTGGACTGATGTGTTCCAGACGGTGGTGATGTTTGCAGGCCAGACCGCAGTCATCGTGGTTGGGGCCAGCCAGGCAGGAGGCATGGGAGAGGTGTGGAGGAAAGCAGTTAATGGCAGCCGCATTGCTGGTCTAGAGTAAGAAGTAGTAATAATTGATACTTTTACATGTTGTAATTGGTATTGGCAGAGAATGTTGCTAAGTAACCCTTTTTGAAATCAGTACTTCATTGTTCATATTGTTTTCATTTTTTTTCCTGTGTAGCCTGAACCCCGACCCTCTGGAGCGCCACACCTTCTGGACACTTGGTGTTGGGGGAGTCTTCCTGATGCTGGCTCTGTACGGGGTCAACCAGGCCCAGGTCCAGAGATACCTCAGTTCTCGCACAGAGAAAGAGGCCATCATGTGAGTGCCACCAATGTTTCACAACATGCTTGGCTAAGCATAGCTGTTTTTAAAAGAACATGGTACAGGGATTGTACTGTCAATGATGACCCTTATTGAAGGCCCCATATTGTTGCAAGGGAGATTATCTTGTCATTTTTTATTAAAGAGATGGTTTCTATACTATGGAAGTATCAAAATGCTCAGAAATACAGAGAAATACATACAGCCTGTATTCAGAAGCTCCCTCTAGGCAGCCATCAGGACTTGTTATGTTTTGTGACTGATATCACAACTATACAGTCACCGCTCTTAGCCATGAACCCAGCAGCAACATGGTTGCAAAAAACCTGCAGCACTGATGCAGAAACACAGTGGGCAGTACCTGCTCAGGCCTGTGTGAGCTGGCCAACCAGAGCACACTGAATACTCCATTTTAGTTCCTGTGTTGTAAAACCCCCTTCGGAAAAGACAGAGGGTGAATAGAGGCAGTGCAGCAATGGACAGTTTGAAGACAAAATGTTTCTTGAACAAAAGCATGTGGAAAATTTTCTTGTGAATTTTCAAGATGGGCATAATATGGTTAAAACACACGTGAAATACTTCAGGCTAATCTGCAGTTGTAATCTTAAAAACAGTTATTAATAGGCTTTTCATTTAATTTCCAAAAACCGTCATAGTTCTTCAGTATTCTACAACATTTGTATTGTTCGTTTGTTACTTTTCATGTTTTCCTCTTTATAATGCTGGCCATCTTGTGCCCATTATTGACAGTGTTTGTAGCTGTGGAAACTTTATTAACCATGTTTGTCCTCACATCTCATGTCCGTCCAGGTCCTGTTATGTAGTTTTCCCGTGCCAGCAGATAGTCTTGTGTTTGGGCTGCTTGATGGGTCTGGTTATGTTTGCTCGCTATGGAGAGGACAGCCCTTTAGACAAGGGCTACGTCCAAACTAATGATCAGGTAAACACTAATTTGCTTTCATGATTCCTCAGATTGTAGTAAATTTACAAAGTTTTTGTTATCCTTTGGTCTGGAGGTGCATCCTAACATTTGATTTGTTTGGGCAGATGGTGCTATACTTTGTGATGGATGTGTTCAGGGATCTGCCCGGGCTCCCAGGACTGTTTGTGGCCTGTCTCTTCAGTGGAGCTCTCAGGTAAAGAGCAGAGTTGGGAGTAAATACTGTTGAATACTTGCATGTTGTTGGTTCACTGTCAGTCAGTAGGTAATGCTTGAGTATTTTATAATCCTTGGCTTCATCCAAGTAAATCCATAAAGAATAAAAAGAACATACCTGCTTGACAGGCTAGATTATTTTATGTGTACTGTTTAAACTTGTCAGGGTGGACAGCAAACTGTAATTTTGTACAGACATGTTGTAGTGATTTTATTTTATGCATTATAATTGATTGTAATTGATTATTTTACCCCCAAAATGATTTCCATAGAACACACTATATTTCAGAAATGCTAGGGAGTGCACTCTGCAATCTCAGAAGCAAGTCTTTGCTTGATATAGCCCTTTTACTTAAGCTTTCAAGCAGCAACTGTGCTGATTCCTATATTCCTATATTCTTATAGCACACTGATGACCAAACCAGGGTGCAATTACTACAAAGTGTACTTGCTGTGTGTTTGTAGTTGCTTTTATAGAAATAAACACACCACAAAGACAGCCACCTTGCTAACTAGCTTTCACATTATGTGCCTGCATGAGAGGAAATACATTTTCATAACACAAGGTGGTGGCAGTCTTTGTCATTTAAAAAAAAAAAACAGACTCAGGAATGCAAATTTAGAAACTGTTATGATAAAGCGGCATTTTTATGACATCAGTCTTGCTAATATAGCCACTTATAAAGAGAACACAAGAACGTGTCTGATAAAAGATGCAAATGGCACTAATGAAGAGGTGGAGGCAAAAACTAAGAAAAAAAAGCCATTAGATGGGTGACGTTATGGATACAACATGGAAACAGGCCCAGGAGGCTTTCCCTTTCCATTCCCATATCTCTTAATAATCTTGGACTGCCACCAACTTCTGGCCTACTAGTGCCAACAGTGCGGGAAACACATCAAGAACTAGGTCCACAGTTGCTCACTGCTGGCCCATTATGAGCCACTGGCTGACCATCAGCCTGGTGTGTCAGGGCCCTAACAGATCCCAGTTATTCATTCAGTCCAACTTTTCTGTCTTCGTCCAGCACCATCTCCTCAGCCTTTAACTCCCTTGCAACAGTTACCATGGAGGACCTGATTAAACCTTATTTTCCAAACATGACTGAAGCTAAAGCCACACTACTGTCCAAGGGACTTGGTAAGACAAGTGCTTTAATTGTTTTCACTTTTCAATGCATTTTGCTTATTTGGGAGGTGTATATAACAGTCAGTTGGCAGTAAGTTGTTCAGATGACCTCTAAATATTTCTTTGTCATCTGCTTGGTCACACAGCTTTGGTCTATGGCCTGGTGTGTCTGGCTATGGCCTACATTGCCTCTCGGATGGGATCTGTGCTGCAGGTAAGGAACTAGTTGCTCATGCTCAAAAAGTGTTTTTAATTGGGAAGATTAGTGTTTTTAATTGGAGCAGTGACACATAAAATGTGTCTACTGTCACTTGTTTAAAAAATCAATTTCATCAGTTCAGCACAGTTAACTTGCCCTCACATTATCAGCACCTCAAGATCATGCTCTGTGTCTGTGTCTTCAGGCAGCCTTCAGTATCTTTGGGATGGTGGGGGGTCCTCTGCTGGGCGTCTTCTGTCTCGGGATGTTCTTTCCCTGGGCAAACCCTACAGTGAGTCTTGTCATTTTATTCTGTCTCCATACTTTTTTCTTTTTTTTTTTTTTTTTTTTTTTTTTTTTTTTTCAAAAGCATAGAGGGCTACACATCTGTTGTGAGTTGAGGCTTAAACAAACCCACCTGTTCTCCTCTCCTCCTCAGGGTGCAGTGGTTGGGTTGGTAGCAGGCCTTGCCATGGCCTTCTGGATCGGCATTGGCAGCTTTGTGATGCGCATGTCTGGTCCCACCCCTTTGCCACCACTCAACGCTACCGCTTTGCCCTTGTTTGATAACATGACCACTAGTCTAATGACCACATTGGTCACAGCCAAGCCAAGGTAATACATGAATCTGAAGAACAGCTATCATAGATACTGTCTGTGTTAGCACCATTATTTAAATGGAAACTTTTGTCATCGCATCAGTCCAAAGTCATCTTTGTCTTGAATCTACCCTCTTGTCTTCAGGCCGATGGGTGTGGAGGCGCTCTACTCGTTGTCCTACTTGTGGTACAGTGCTCACAACTCAACCACTGTGGTGGTGGTGGGACTGATAGTCAGCCTGCTAACAGGTACACACAGTTAAACTTGTCACAACAGCTTCTAAACCAACCATGTCACCCTTACAGTGACCATTATTGCCACTGTGACCATCACACAGAAAATTGTGAAAATAACCTCTAACTGATGCAGAGGAATGATCATTCACAAATCCCTTTGTCCGTCAGAATATCATTTTGATGTCAGTTATATGTGTCAGCAGTTGGCCAGACTTGTTCATTAGACACACAATATGGTCATAAATCGACATTTCTGTATTATAAATCCTTTTTTGATTGGTTCAATGTAATATTCTTCATTTCATGAGGTGTTCAGATTTATGTTCTGGAAGTCTATGCAGATAAGTATTATTTTTAATTAGATAATGCTCATTTGCATGATTAAACATATAATATCAGACACATTTTAACATGGAAAATGTAAGTCATCAAATAGAGAAATTTCATGGTGATATCCAACTGTTCAAAATGTTACCCTATTCACATGTAGTGTCTAGAAAGAAATGATCAAATGTAAAGTGCAGTACTATTCATGTATCTGTCAACATGTCAGGCCCTATGAAGGAGAAGGAACTGACCCCCGGCACAGTGTTCCCAGTTCTGGGCACACTGCTCTTCTTTCTACCTGAGCGCTACAGAGAGAAGCTCTGCTGCATCACTCCTCTGGCCCAAAAGGTAACCTCATATTTACCCTCTGTACTCACTTGTTTCCCACTTTTGTTCATCATAACCTGAGCTCTCAATATTATTCTTGTTGACCAGCCCAAAGAAAACACACAGCCTTATCAGATGGCCACAAAAGACAGCAACGGAGCAGCTCTCTGCAAAGAGGACACAGTCACAGAGGACAAAGAGATGGAGAGTGACAGAGCACTTACAGAGGATGAAGACTTAGAAGCAAGGGTTGTTCCTTCATACCAACTTACAGCTCATACAGTCCAGGAGACGGCCATGTGATCCTTTTTTCTCCTACTCCTACTAACACACACAAGACCAACACATACACACTTTGACCCCCAGCTACTGTATTGTCAGGTTCTTTGGGGGGAGTGTGGTTAGTGATTTGTCATGTCAGTTGAATCTGATTATGGAGAAAGGCTTATGGCCTTGAGTATTTGTGTGGGAAAACTGTGTTTTAGTGTTACCTGCTCACACATTTTTCGCAAGACAACAACAAAAACAAAATAACTGGAACTTTTGCCAGGCTGGAACTGAGCACCCAAATTGCAGCAATCAAAGAAGAAGTTAGTCGATCGTCATTAATAACACACACAGGCCTTATGTCTGTCCAGATGTGTGCAGTTTGAAGATGATGCAGTGGGGAGCTCTCATGCACAATGAGCTATACCACCACGACTGGATCCAGTCCTTCTGTTTGACAAAGTATCAGGTAGTTAAGAGAAATAAGATGTAAATGTGATATTTTTATAGAGAAGACAGAACCTCAGAATCCTAGAATATGTATAAGAGAATATATTATAAAAGAAAAGACTGAAATACAGTGGAGGGTATGACAGGTCTGTGGTATTGTAATAGCGTAGTGTCTTTACATTGCCTTGATTTAATACTTAATGTCTTCTAGCTGCTACAACAGTTGTCTAAATACAGAGTCCACAAAAGCAAAGAGGTGTGTTGAGATGAGAGCAGACATGGCGTCTCACAGTGGCAGTTGAATTAAATGGAGCACATTAAAGTTGTTAACTGACATCACCATGTTCCTGCCAACAGTGCAGAACTGCTGAGTCCCCGTGTGTGTTCTAGTGCTTTCCTTAAAGGGAGTTAATATCATCCACTGGTTCTACGACAGCTCCCTTGCAAGTAACCATCATTCACTTCTCCCAGTATAATACACACTCATTAGTTTACTTGACAGTGAGCAATGAATCAGATTTTGGACATATGGTAATTGTCATTTCACATCATCACTGATGTGTCCGTGACAAACAACTGCCCATTTTTGCATGGTTAATGTCCTAGGTATCGCACTGTGGGATTGTTGGCATGAAATACTTTTTTTTTTTTTTTTTGGTTCTATTGAGTTTTTAAGCAAATTAAAAGGAGTATTGTTAGTCCTAAAACCCAGAAATGAGTTAAAATTTTTGCACTTGCAGTTGCCTCTTATCAAAGTCAGCAGGTTTTTTGTAAGATGGCTGAAATAAGGTCTGTGATCTACATAAACTAAAGAGATTTTCCCTTTTTTTTTCCAGTATATACCCCTCAAGTGAACTTTAACTCTAATTTTAACTAAAATCTGTAGATTTCAGTGTGTATAATATAGTTTAGTGATAAGTTTAATGGTGGTGATGTAGTTATTTGACTGCAATGTTTGTTTCTAAGTTGTTGGTTTTTGTTTGTTTTTTTTACTTCTAGCAATTTCATTTATTCTTCAAAAGTTGTAAATTTGGAGTTCATCTATGAAGATTATCTTGATGAACTTGATGAACTTGTGATTGCCGCAGAGCTCTTCTGCAATGATCCAAGTTCCAAAAGAAAAATTGCACAGGCTTTAGGTTGAGGGAACCAGTGTGGTGCTATCTCTTGGTTGGCCTCCAAAAGTGCATCATCCCTGCAGCGCTCTATTTCACACTCAAGAACACTTCAATAGAATGGCAAACAATAATTCTATTGCACTCTACAGTAATAGGGTGTGATTTCTGAAAGCAGACTCTGTGTTCTGTGGAACTGTGCAATGGTACAAAGAGACCTAACTTGGTGTTCTCTCAGAGGCCCTAAGTTCCATTCCATTTAGGCCATTATAGTTAGTGGTTCCTTCCTGGCCACAGTGAAGGTAATAACAGCAACCAAAGACTTAACCCAAGACAGATCTTAATTCAGCTGAGCGTTGTCATGTGCATTGAAGAAGGCAACATGGAAGTAACAATGATCTGGGTGAGGGTAGTTTGTCTTTAGGCATTTAGTGTAATTGACAGTACACTAAAAGACCAATATGCTGCATTTAAATGAAATGCAATAGACTGTAAAATACTTCCTCCATAAAATCTTTAATCATTTGAGTTTTAGAAAATGGAATGTGTAGTTTTCCATCATATGACATGTTGATCACACAAAGCCCATAAAGTTATAAAGTGCCTCACTGATGAATAGTAATTTTGTTTGCTGGTATCATGTGGGGTATGTTGCCACTGCTCAGACCTTTTGTAAGGTGTCTGGTTTTCATTAGCTTTAGGTTTTACAGCACAGGGTTGGTTGGTTCTATTACATCAGCATGGAAAGCCACATTTCTACATGTGTACCCCTACTCCCATCTCATCTCGCATCATCCCTGAAGAAAGCACAGCGTGGCTCTGAAGCCCTGTTGGACCTTTTGAGATGGACCCATGTGATGTCCAGTAGGAAGGAATTTGATATATATGAAAGTAAAGATGATCATCTCTGGTAATTTTGTACTTAAAACATCTCTGTAAGTGCCCATCTTATTTTATAATTCAGGTTATAATCTGTGCCAGTATGTGACTGATTTGCATAGTAGTGTGTCTAAATATTGTCATGATTTTTGGAATCACTGAATTCTTGATCATCACCATTTAAGCAGCATTTAAGTCATTTCCCATTGTCGTTGAGAGGTGTTGTGTGTACATTGTCTGTCTGTGCTCTGGTCATATTTTGTTATGTGAATTCTTCAGCATTGTTAAACTTGTAAAGGCCAAACCAATCTGACATGTTTCAAAGATACAAAAGTTACCTGCATGTCTTTGAGACAGTCAGTTAATATGCTTTTTTTTTTTTTTAGCAAAACAGACAGCTAGCTCTCGGATGCCTTACTGTTTAAATCAGTTTGCTAGAGTTGTATTTTAAGTACATGCCAGATAATCAAGGTGACCTAGTTTGGCAGCAGAAAAGAAGCAGCTTAGTATGTCTCATTTATTTGAAAAGGATTATGGACTCTTGAGACCACTAGATCCCCTGTTTGATAGAATGTTGAGCTTTTTCAGACCCATGTAAGTCCATTACGAAACCAGCATGTTTGTACCACCAACCTGATACTCAAGAAATACCTCGATTTATCCAAAGCATATAGAATATGAATTTCTTTCATATTTAGTTTTTTGTTTGTTTGTTTCCGAACAGCTGACATGTTTGAGATCATATTTGTATATTTTTCTAATTTCATGTCATGCCTGGGCACATTTCAAGAGCTGAAATGTGGAGTTCTATATGCAAGAACCATGAAATGGTTTTGTCAGGCAGAATTGGGAACGTAGCAGTCCACTCCTAAGATGTGATAGCATTTTTAGCATCCTATGCCTTTAGATAAACAGCTCCTGGTGAAGTGCTACGTCCTATATACTGCCTCCACAGTTGCAAAACATTTTAGTGGTTCCTAGAGTTTTTAAAACTAATTTTTAAATCACATGTGACAATGTGTAATTTATGTGTGATTGCATAGTTCTGAATCCTCCTCCTTCATACCTGAAATTACTTGAAGTGTGTGCCTGTAATGTTTCCTCATTGATGCATTTGAGGGAATGTATAAACTAAGTGCAGAGACAGTATTGATATTATTGCTGTTATGGTAACAGTTCACATTAAAATGACAGAAAAAATGAATTGCTGAATTTTAAATTATTAACTACTCCCCCAAGCTAGTCAAGTTGTGTAGTCCACATATTTCATTTCTGGGGCTTCACTTGAAGGCAGTTGTTCAGGTGAAACAAATCAGTTTTGCTGTGAAGCTCCAGAAATGTTTTGTGGAGACTTCACCTGACTGTCCCTCAACATGGTGAGTAGATGATAACTAAATGTCTATTTTTCAGTGAACTGCTCCTTTTAAAGATGTTCTTTATGAATACAGACTGGGTGAGCAGTGTGATACTAATGGGCACTAACACACTTAATAAAGCACAAAGATGTCAGTCCTCAGTAGTCCTTCTGTTGATAGAATCTGACTGAAGCCATCAGTTGGTGTTAAGTAGCTCAGATGGTGTTCATGAGTCCTGTTGATTTTTATGTATGTATGTACCCTCTAAAAGTGTAATACATGCTTATTCTATTAAGTGGCCTTTAACAGTGAATCAGTTTGGACTGCACAATATTACAGTTTGTGAAAGAGAAGCATGGCACTTAGTAATTTCCTCCAACAATAAATATTGTTCAAAACAATATTTATTGTCCTTGTTCTCCCATCCACAAGAATTCTTTCTAGTATGCATTCCAAAATAAACCATAAGCACTGGAGTCGAGATGACTCCTCTGCTTTGGCTGTGCCTTCATTTTGTGATTCATTTATTTTGTAAACTGTGTCCTGATGTATTGTTTTCATATATAGTCTAGGAAAATGCCATGAAGCTCGGCACCAAACATCTTTCCACAAATGCAACGAACAAGTATGTCCGAATGAAGAAATGAATCCTGTGTGACATGAGCCGATGGGGAGGAGCAGTCCTGTTGGTGGATTGTGAAACAGAACACTTAATTCAGTGAAAAACTCAAGTGACTGCTAAGTTCAACGTACTTGAATGGAGATATTAAAAATTATGATGACAAATTCAGGAACGTGCACTGTTTTGTGTATTTACTTTAAAGTAGACAAAAAGATAAAGAATGTGGTCTGCTTTAGTGCCACCTAGTGGGAAAGATGTTCATGTCCCCTCCTAATGGTTAGGTGTCCAATAACACTATTTAATTATTAAAAGGAGTTGTGGTAATGTACAGTATGTCATTGTTGTTTCCTATATTTATGAATTATGTAATAACTTAAGTTATTGGATTCTAATTTGTGGACCAAGTTTGATTTACCTATCTCTTTCCACGATTCAAGATACATTTAATAGTCTTTATGCAATTCAAGATTGTATAAAGAAAAATGATTGTTGCATGCACACAAAAGGCTATACAGACTAATTAATAAATAACAATCAAGTCAGAAAAATAAACTATTGGTGGTGGAGTGCTGAAGATGAGTTCAGTCTCACAGCCTGATGAAAGAAGCTGCTCTGTTCACTGATGTCACTGATGGTACCAGTGATGTTCTGGTGGTTCTAGTCACCTGCTCTAGAGCCTATCCAAAGCAAATAGGGAGAGTTTTTATCATTGCAGTTGGAAAGCATTGCCTAATTAGAGTTTTTCAGTTCCTGAAACTACAGCTGTATTTCTCTAAGTCTCTAAACATGAAACTGATAAAATGTTACCATTTCTTTTACAAAATACTTATATATTTTGGCTCCATGAGGCCTACATATTCAAATGTCTGGAAATTGTTTCCCTCTCCTCCTCATTTCAGGGGTTTATTTGTTGCAATTTTATGGTATGCACAAATTTCAAAATGTTGCCATATTTTGATACTTTACTTTGAATTTATCATATAAATATTGCACTGACAGTCATTGCATCAGAACATGCATGCACAGTAGGTCTAACTTACAACCTAGCTTCCTAGAGTCCCAATGAAAATTGTAGTTGATACTGAAACATTGTTAGAGTTCAAACCAAAGTTGAACCGATTTCATCAGAATCCTCCATGCTCCTGCTGCTTATTTGCTGTTCTTCAAATGTAAACTAGCATTTCTGACCATTAAACTGTACAGAAACAAGTGAACATAGCTAAATCTCACAAGGGAAACAGCATTATAGGGAAATGTTATAGTAGTAAAGTAGTTAAAGTAGTCTTATCTCAGACTGATCCATGATGATTTATGTGGAACATTAGCTTTGTTCATCAGTAGAGGTGGTACAAAAAAAAAGACACTTCATCACCATCATCCTTTTGTTGCACTTTTTACCTTTGCTCTTCTGCTCCTTTCACCTTCATCTCCCCCTCTGTTTTCCCTTCCTTCTTATTCTTCCCTTCATCTTCCCCACTCTCCTCTTTTCATCTTCATCCTTCTCTCCAGTCTCTGTCCTCCTCCTCCTTGCTGTCGTCCTCTCCCTCATCTTAACCCAGTTCCAACAGAGGCCTGGCCAAAGCAGGGGGAGTGTTGCCTCAGAGCTCCATAAATCCAGCCCGTAATCAGCATGTTCTGACCATAATGAGCAGGAGATAATGAAAATATGTTCATTATCTTCCAACATGAGAGGTTGAGGGGGCTGCTTGGATACACGCTTTCTTGAAGCTGTTCCAGTGGCAGAAATAGCTGTCTCTACATGGAGGCATTGGGACAAACACGCACGCACACACTCACGCGCACACACACACACACTTAGATAGAGATGCTCAGTCAAAAGTCAAAAACACATACGCTTTTCTTACTATTCTGATCAACCAGAACAATTGTAAATAATGCAGTATTCAGTTCAACTTGACTTGAATTAAATTGTATTGTTTTATCTAGCACTAAAACTAATACATTCACTATGTTGTTTTTTCTCGTATGGATTTACAGCAGTTCATGTCACAATGTCATAGAATTAAAGGACTGATGAGGCATTTCAGGGGCAGAGTTTTCTGTTGGCGCGGACTTCGACCCTCTAAACCAGTGGTGTCTCCATGACAGAACATTTGATGTTTTATATATATATATATATATATATATATATATATATATATATATATATATATATATATATATATATATATATATATATATATATATATATATATATATATATATATATATATATGTATGTATATGTGTATATGTATATATATACATATACATATACACATATACATATACACACACACACATATATATATATATATATATATATATATAATAAAAATAATGGCATTAACACTTTGAGTAATACCAACTACAAGACTTAACTTTGAGTGTTTTTACACATAGACTTAAGTCTATCCATCCGCAATAAGGGTTTGAAAAAAGAGATAGACTTAAAAGTGGGGCCACATGCTGACATATGCTCAACTCATCATGCTTAAGTTACTACGGCATTTGGGAAGCCTGTAGTTGATTTTATTATTTAAATGTTTTATTTTACCAACATGTGATAGCAGGGAAACTGTCATTCAAAACTAGCCTGCTACATTACTAACGATGAATGTAACTATAGCTGAAAAAACTGTACAATAACGATAGAGACTATTCATCCCTAAACACCATGCAGTTCATGTAGGCTTTATGATGCAGTTGCATGATGTCTAAAGTCTTGAACAGCAATATTCCGCTCCTCTCTACAAGAAACTGTCAAAGACAGCTTCAGGACACACAACATGACAATATGTCATTTTCGGCTGCATGGAATCTCTCAGTCAACACAGAAAAAGATCAAGTAAAATAACTTGGTAGTTAAAACAGACATTATTGCCCTACAGTTTTCTCTCAGACGATGCTTTGCTGTCAGTTGCAGCTGCAGCTTCTCATGTGGCTTACACACACACACACACACACACACACACACACACACACACACACACTATTCTCTAGCATCCCCTCAACGTGCTCCACTCTCTCTCTCTCCCTCTCTCTCTCTCTCTCACACACACACACACACATACTTATTATTTTTATCACTATTTCCCTATCAATATTATCTGCAACCTTGTTTCAAGTGATTAAACTGTTAAAAACACTAAATAGCCTACAGCATCTTCACTTTAATAATCAGTGTTTATCATAGAAACAGACAGCTGCCGCTGACGTATTGGGCCTCACAGCAACGTTAGTCGTGAGTTGTTGAGTTTCTACAGTCTGCTGAGCGTCTACAGCCAGAGAAGGAGAAAGCAGACCGGTGGGTTAACGTTACGCTAAAAGCTAATCAGCCTTCACCTCAACGTGCTTCCCTGCAATAAAACTGGACTGAATTGAGTTTATAAGGTTTTTACTCTCTCACTCACACACACGGACTATTTCCGTATTGATATTTGCGAGTTATTAACAGGCTCGTCTGGAGGGACTGCGAGCGAGCAGAGCTGCCTCTTATGTTTATATAACGTTAACGTTACTAGTAGTTGTGAGTTGTAGAGGACTGGGTTCTTTATTACAATTTCGGGAGAGTCTGCTGCCTTAGCTTACCTTCGGAACCAAGCCCCCAGGAACAGCGCCGGGCTATGAATCCAGTTTTACGTGGTGGCTGAACTTTTTCTCCTCTCCGCTGTGTGTGTGAGCACTGTGCATGCACAGCTTTCACTACTGATTGGCTGTTACCCGCTCTGCCTGTAACCAATCAGATGGTGCTGTGGGTGCTGGAGACAGAGTAGGGGCAGAAGACAGAGAGGCTCCGCTGCATCACAGCAAAAATAACCCAGTTTTAAATTGATCTCTTATCGTCCGTCGGATTTTTAAAAAAGGCCGATGCCGATGTGCCTCAAAATGCCGGATATCAGCGCCGATAGGAGGGTATTAAGACCAATAAAAACTATGAGGCATTTCTTCTGCAATTTTTTGTTTTTTGGGGGCTAGATTGACTGGCCTACTATGGTTCTGGTAATGTGCATGCTCACTCACTGACATGGGTTCTGGTCAGACCTGTGTTTTTCCCACAGTTCAGAATGTCTGCTGTGAAAAGAGTGTATTAGATTATGACATGAAACTTTCATGTCATGACAAGAAACATTGTTTAATGTTAGAAAAGGAATGTTTCTTGATATAACATATGTTTGTATTTCTTAATAACATCAAGATATCTTGTTTTAATGTGAATACCATCTTGTTATAACAATACACTTTTCACATTATACCTTTTCTATTTTTCTTCTATGGCATCAATACACTGCCATACTGAAAGGTTTTGAAGGGGATGTTGAAGTTTAAGTATTGAGAGGAGCAGTTGGACTTTTCATATAAGAAGACAGATACATATAATGACATGTGTGTAAAGGAGGAAATTGAATAAAACTAGAAAAAGCAACATTTTTTTGAAAAAAAGTGCAGTTGAATCATCTAAAAGCTTCAAATAAAGATAGAAGTTCACACACTAAAAATTTAAATCATGGAGGGGTAAGTGATAAATGCTTAATAACATGTGATAAAATTTCAGTATTTCCCTCTACAAGGACATTCAAGAGTTTGCACAGCCTGTCTGGTCCTGTCTCTCATTTGACCTTGGTCTCTCTCGCAGTCGTCTGGCTTATCCTTCTATAACCTCTGCCTTAGTAGTCAGACTCCAGCAGTTTCAAATTAGTCATCACTACTCACGGGAAAGGACAGATTTATAGAGCTAGCCTTGAATGCTTGGCTGTTGCTTATGGAGTGGAGCCCATTTTGTTCCAGGGGGAAAGGATTTCAGTTAGTCCTGGCTCTCATCTCGCTGAGGCTTCTCTTATCCACCCTACAAACATATCTACATGACTTATTGGACTTAATTTCAGTGCTAAGCACTCATCTTTGCAAATACACCATCAACATACAGCAGCAAAATATGATTCATAGTGAATTATCAGTTGTTATAAAGAAACTACAAATACTATGAAAAAGGAGGACACAGGAAACTTTTTCTCTTTTTTATCTCAAGGTGTTTTTCAATTAAAATTATTAAAATTATTAAAATCAAATTATTATTTAGCAACTTTTTGAAATTTTTTTCCAATACTGTCGTATTTACTTATCCTCCTTTGAACCTGCCTTAGAAAAAAGAAAAACATGGAAAATCAAGATGTGTTGGCTTCATGAGTGCTGTATGATTTCATGACAAAGTAACCAAATGTAAGGGGTTTGAAGTGGTGGATCCAGGCATATAAGACACGTTATGTTGAAGCCAAAATTTACAGTCTCATATCACAGGAAGAAATGTACCCACACACTGATTAAAAAATTAAAAGGAGTTTCCTCAGACCTAAAAGAAACAATAGCATTCCAAATTCTGGTTAAAATAATTATGTTTCAATAAGTGTAGAATCACCTGAAAATCAAATGTGTTGCTTCATCCTTCCCTTAAAACAAGTTGTCAGAGGATACTGCCATGTTTCTACAGTAGTCCAGAATGAACAAACTAATCACAGGTTCTAGAGAAGATCCTTCATGTATTTCATGTTCTTAGCAGCAACCATAGAAGATAGGAAAATAGATACATCTGTTTCAGATGATACAACCATCACTGCCCACATGCATCCATGCGTCCTGGCATGGATGTTAAGTAATACAACCACTGGAAGGTGCCATGTGCTGCTCAGAAGCCTCAAACAGACCTCCACTTTTCCTATGACGCCGTCCTCACATTTAATTCTCGTCAAATCTTCTCACAGCTGTTCTGTAGTAACTGTTTGTCTCTGTGCCTCAGCGAACGACTGACTCCTCAAAAACCTCCGCCATTTTTAAAACTTCCTCATCTTTTCTTAGTGTCCCACTTGAGCGATTAGCTTCACTGCTACACTGCCACCCACAACTACTGGAGGAACTGCTCCACTACTCCATATCCCTAAGCTTTCACAAAATGTGCAGAAATACAGACATACAGACAGAACACACATTCTGTATCCGTAAGTAATGTAGAGCATACAGGAGCCTCAAGATGAGGGGTATTTTGTTGTCTGCAATCTGCAACCTCACTGCCAGATGCCATCCTACACAGGAATTTGGTGAATAACATGTCTTCTGTCAACATGTCCTCTGTTACAGGCGTATCTCCAGGTCAAACTCTGGTCCTGCTTTTGGGTCTGTGGTCCAGTCCAGGACTCTAAGGAATCAGAACTCTCCAGAAAACGCAGCACGGGAGAGGAGCCGTGTACGCAACCTTCGACAGGCTTTCCACAGCCTGCAGGTAAACTACATACACTCAATTCTTTCCTCCAATTAAGATAGTTCACCCTGAACTTGTGATTTATCTACAAGCTCAACCAGACCATGTGAATCCATTCATTTTCAATTCCGTTGGCAACTAAAGCCTACAACAGTGTAGATGTCACTTTCATAGTTTACCATAATTACAAGTGTATTTCTGTGCGCATAATGAGCTTGAATTAGATCATGAATAAAGTTAAGTGCAGAGATTTGAAAAAATATCTTATTGTCCTCCCTCCTCCTCTTCTTTCCTCAGGCTGCACTACCCTCAGTCCCACCAGAAACCAAGCTGTCCAAGCTGGATGTTCTGGTTCTGGCTACTAACTACATAGCTTACCTGATGGAGACCCTTGACCAGGGAGGGACGCTGGCTGAGTACACCCTTCCCTCCAGGCCGGGTGGATACCTGCATCCTGTTAAGGTGAGGATAAGAGCCAACACATTGCTTATAATGCTGAGTGCTTTATATCAATGTACACTGGCTGTTAACCATATACATGACACAAAGTATGTTAAAAGTTAAAACGATACAATAAAACCAGTGTAAAAGATTGGCTAGGTGGAGTATTAGTAGCATTGGTGTTTTAGTGGCTTGTCATTGTGTAATGTCGCCCAGACTGGACACTTGAAGCTACATTGTGCTAAATAGCCAAAGATGTGTTTATTTATTCAGAGCCCCTGTCCAAAATACATTCAGAGGATTCTCTTACTTCAAGTCACTTGACTGTAAACTTCTGTTGATAACCACAGACTCTGCAGACTTTAAGAGGAACTGCTTGTTTTTTTAGAGCAGCACTAGGCTCTAACTGTTACCTGCTGATTGGGAGACAATAACAGTTATTTGTCTGCTAATTAAAGATAAATTCTTCATGGTAAGCTGTTCGATTTGGAAGATCACGTGATCTTCAGAATCCATCTTGCCCTGCCTCAAGTTATGTGCTAGTAATGAAACCACAGGGATTCGACCGGTCAGCATTCTGTGAGGAACTAGTGGCGGATTCAGGTATGGTTTAGATGTGATGACACACAAGAGAATTTGAGAACAACTCGCGGCTCCTCCAGAGGTTAGCGTATCTGCTGTAGCATTAGTTATATTAGAAGTGGTTAGCATATCTGCGGTAGCATTAGTCACATTAGAAGTGGAGTTTAAAGGGCAGTAATGAAAGCTCTTCTCTGGTAAGTGTTTGATTTACCAATTGGCCACAGTGCTGCTAGCTCTACAGTTGATCCAATTGGTTGAAGTTAGCCTGTGATTGACAGTCATCTGGTTTGTCCAATCACCTAAGTGTTTTTTGAAAGTGCTTGCCCTTTTTCAGTCCTTGAGGATGACTTCTAAAATGGTTCTGTGTATCAAACCCTTTGGCCCATCGGGTTAAATCATTTCCAAAGCAGAAAAAAATTGACCAACACAATGGTACAATGGAATTTGTGCTTCTCAGATGTGATCATAATAACTACACACACAAGCCGCTATTATAGACAGTGCTTTACTCAAAGTAGAAGGTTACATTCTGTGACAGAGCTGTAATGAGAACTAAGCGATCATTACTGCAGAGACACAACGTGATCAGACTGCAGCTGTGTTCCCACAACAATCCCTCCCTCACTTCTCATCTGTCTGTCCATCCTTACACTCCCACACACATACACATGCATTCACACAAACACATACACACTGATACCACAAACATCAAAATAAAAAGCAGCAAATAGGTGACTGAACTATCCCATATGGTGAAAGTAACATCTGGAAAAACAAACCTAAAACACTGTACAACCTTTAAATCAAGATAATAGGTTACATGCCGTTCCTCCATATGATGATTTGTGGTGCTATTAGTCAACTGAAGCAGCCTTTCATTTCCTCTTATTAAAGCTGTCCCTGACAACCTGCCGACTCCATCTCAAATGATGATGGAATACTTCCAACAAGGGGTGTAGTGTGGATCAACCTGTCTATGTAACTTTATCTGTGTCTTTGTGTGTTCTTTCAGTATGATTATGGCTTATTCACTCCTCTACTCAGAAACAACAAAAAACTCTGTTTTATTTTCATTTATTTTTATCTGTTTTATATTTTAAATTCTGTTTAATTAAGATATGTAGAGGCAACTTGACTTGACTTTCCCAACAGCCAGAACTGAAAATTTGCCCTGCCCTTCTATGTACAGGTCTATATAAGCCCTGTCCATCATGTAAGGGATGATGGCCGAAGAGGTCTCCATTATCAGGAATAAATGGACACATAAAGGCCCGAACGTCTGACATGCAGAGGAATTCCTAAACATGGACACCTGAAAGGGTATTATCCTGTCTATGCCATGGTCATTTGGCAAACAAAAAGAAAGGTTAAGACAATTTGCGTATATTTTAGTGTGTTTTGCAATCACAGTATAAGGTTTTTTGCAAGCAGTAACCCCCTTCCCTGGCAACACCTGAGAGTTTGACGAAAAGCTGAATTTCCATTAGGTTCTTACATACATTACTGGTATTACTCGGAGGACTGAAGAGGTGTCTTGTATCAAAATGTAAATAATATCCTCCAGCCAATCAGAATTAAGAATTCATGGTATGCTATAATATAAACTCAAAACTGCTATAATGTGTTTTTAAAGTCAATCCAAATGGTTAAATGTGAAACCACTGGATAATTTAAAGGAGACCCCAAAACATTTCCAGTCATGTTTGTGGGGACAAAAACAGGTATTTTAAGACAAAACATGATCTTTCCCTAACCCTTACCAAGTGTTCTTTTTTTTGTGTGTCTAAACCTAGCCAGACCATCTGTGTCATAACATAACATAGAGAATTAAACCAAGAGTTACAACATAAAGAAATGTGAAATTTCAACATATATGTTTTAAGCAGAAATGTCCGTTGCCAACATTTACTGTGATGCATTGGCTACAGTCATATTGACACATTGCTGTCAATATGACTGTAGCCACATTAACATTCGAGAGAAGAAACAGGGTCAAAGTTGTGTCCCGTTTCCTGTTATCACTCTTTGTCTGCCTCTAAGGTGGGGGTCAGTGGGTGTGTCCCGTCCTGTCCCAGTGAAGGCACCTGACTGGCTGGAACTCCTGATAGCAGCTCTCCAACACTGCCACAGTAGAGCAGGGAACGCATGGGCCACTTCTAAGGAGAGAGACAGCACACTGGGTTAGCTCTTCATGTTACGTGGTGAACAAACAAACTATAGTCAAACTCATGTTGATAAATGTAAATGAAACTCTATGGTTTCACAGTGCAAGGTGAGGTCACTTACACATTCACACCTAAACTTTTCTGCTTTGATTTTCTTACAGAAGTGACTCTGAACATTGCCTTCTGAATGTCCAGCTGCCATGGTCCTGATGAGGCACTACCTGATCTGATAATCTGAGTACAAAAAAGTAGATTTTTGCTTTCAGGCTACATACAGGCTGTCCAAGCTTAGACCCAGTGCCACTGTCCACACTCATAGACTCATAGACTTTGAGACATTGAGATGTCTGTTCAGCTCCAAATTCTAAGCTATGATTTAACGGTGACAGGATGCTTGTGTTTAGGTGAGTTTGGGGCAGTGGTGAAGTTTGGGTTTACACGTCCAGGGGCCCCTGGAGCCATTAATCAGCTCTGTGTGTGCGTTAAAAGTTAGCTAGAGGACGAGGCACATCAGTGCCTAACTACAGGCGACATAGGCACTTGCCTAGGGCGCCACCTAGTGAGGGGCGCCACATATGCAACGAGAAAAAAATATTAAAATTATGATGTCTATTTATTTTTCTACAGTTTATGCCATCCTTCTATCTACAACAACACTTTGACATAGAAAATAAATTTAAAAAAATAAATAAAACTAAATGACGATTCTGACGTATAGCCTCTTTAGCTGTTACACGTCACGGTCACAACATGATAACGCGCACACTGATGCGCAGTCGGCCGGTCGGTTGTGCGTCGACGGGTTACAGCTACAGTCCGGAAAATGAAACGACAAAAGCCATCCAGAGCGCACTTTCTAAAGCGCAGAGAAGAAGAGTGGGGGAAACGTGCAAAGGAGAAAGGTGTGTCATTTTGATTTTTTAGTTTTTAAATTCACAGAGCATTAATGATGTAATCATGCTAGCTAGCAGTAATATCATGCTAGTAGTTGAGCAGCAATGAGTTTGTGTGACGTACCGCTTCGTTCGGCTTGGTTAGGTCATCATTAACATAGACGTAATAACGTAGATGCCTCATAGTGTGCTAGAAAGCAATCCCGCGTCGCCACCCTCTTGGTTTGGTCACCTCACTGTAGGCTAGCACCGGAGTCAATCGGAATCAAGAGCGCGAGCAACTATGACCGTATTTTGTGCAGTTTATGGTTGAAATAACCGAAGCAGTGTTGTTACCAGATCGTGGGGCATTACCCCACATTACAAGTAAGATTTTTTTTTATTTATTTATTTTTTAATAATTTTGTGACAGCGCCCTGTATCATAACTAAATCTCTGCCGTTTGTAACCGTGTGAAAATCCGGTAAAAATTTGGGAGGTTATGATTATTGTAGTTGGGGATACACCTTCCTCAGTAGAAATAAATGCAGTTGGGTCGCATTGGAGACCCATCCAAGATGGCAGCCACGTTGATACGTTAGCTCCAACAGGCAGCGTCAGTCGATGAGTCGTCTACCTATATTATGTCTGTGGTTATTAACATGCAGTCGGCTGCATAAGACTGGTTCAGACTGCTGGTCTGGGTTGGCATTGACTGGCTCAGTGCTTTATATGCAGATGAGGATACCAACATTGACTGTATAGAGAGAGGTGCAATAGATGAGCATATGTTATATACTGATGAACAGAGATAAGTATAAGTTGCATACTGATGGAATATTATATCAAAAAAGTTGAGCATAATAATAATAAATTATATATTCAGGTAGAGTTATGTTTATACAGGGAGGTATGCACATAAAGCTGTGAGCATATGGGACTAAGTGAATTTATATAGAATGAATGTCAAAATTGAAATGTTTAGCAACTTAATAATAATATCATTTGAAAACTGGAAATGATTTACTCCATGTTGATAATAGACTTGTTTGTTATATCATTTTAGATTCACTATTAAAATATTTAGGACCACCTGCAGCTGAATCATCACGCCAGGAACAGCCATACACCTCAGCTGCTCCAGTTTCTTCAGGTGAGTTTAATGTGTCAGTGACTGTGATGATAAAAATGTATTGACTAACATGAAAATTACAGTATATCGTACCATGTGTCATTCAGTCAATGTAATTGCTCTTGCGTGTTCTTTCCATGTTTACGGACCTAGAGCCACCAGAGGAGACATTACAAGAGCATGCTGCTCTTCCTGCCAACCTCACCTTGCCTCCAACCACTGACCCTGGCTGTTCAGGTGGGTGCAAGCTGCTTATCTTGATTGCACCTTTGATTCCACACTTGGTGTGTAGAGTTCTCAACGGGCCTGAAAATTACAACCCGACCCGGCCCGCAGGTTTTTAAGCCTGAACCCGACGCAGCCCGACACACCAGTGTGAATTGTCTGCCCGAACCCGGCCTGAACCCGACCCCCCACGCGTCTGCATTGTTTTCCTCATGCACTTGTTTTCATGATCAGACAGACAGCAGACGGAAATTCAATAGGCATGAGTACGTCACGCAGAGGCGTCAGGTCTGCGTCTGCCCCTCCCCATGAAGCAGGCATCCAGACTCACTCTTGAATGATTCACAACAAACAATATATAATTTACAACTTGCAAGAAATGTGTTAAATGAAATGTGTTTTTTAAAAAGAAAAGGAAGCCCGAGGCCCGACCCGACCCGGTCATTTGCATATTCTGGCCCGACCCATTGAGAACTCTATTGGTGTGTCTCAGGTGTGTGCATGATGATAAAGAAGTTTAGCAATAACTTAACTGTCCTGTTCTATTCATCTAAGTTGGCTCAAGGATGTTCTCTTTAAAAAAATATCAGGTTCTGCTTTATGCTGCAGTCATAAAATAGCATTACACTGACTAGAGCTGTGCGATATTATGATATATATTGCAGTGCGATATAAAAATGTCTACCGTAGAATATAACCTTCTGTTGTTTATATCATAATTTTAACGTGTAGGCTACTTGTTTAGCACTGTTGCTACACTAATGTTAGCGTACACTACCCTTGTAATGTAATACGCTGTGTAAAGCACAACTCAACGTCGGAATGACCGTTGGATATCAAAATTTTGAGTTCAAAACAAGTTTATCATCAAGTTTATCGTTCCTGGTCTAGGAGGAATAAAAAGTAGTAATGGTCATTTTAAGGACCTGACGACCACCATTTTGAAGATGGGGCCTTTCTTGGAGTAAAACTTTGGTAAACTTTTAGTATGTTTTTAAGTACATCTGATACTACTGTAAACCACTGAGAAACCTTTTGTTAGAATTTTTTCAGGGTCAAACCATATTTGCAGCTGACTATAATGATGATATCTAATTAAAAGTCTGGAACCGTCAGGAGTCTTTTGTGAGGGTGTTTTCTTTTTTTTTGTTTGAACACCGGTTGAATGTTATAGCTGTCTCTGTATGAGTAATATGATAACCTCTTATAATATTATAAAAAATGCTAATTGGACTGTTTATTTGGGTGGCAGAAACTACACTACAACCACTTATTGTGTGAATTTAATTGCTTTTAGGAAGATGTTTAGATACATCTGGAGGGGCCCTCCCCTCCCCGTTCAGAAGTTGTTACTTTACTTCACTGTTCAGGGTTCTCCCCAGAAATTTTTAGTGTAGTGGCGCACCATCATCCGGGGGGGAGGGGGCGTGTAGAGAGAGATGGTCGCAATCATGTGTACGGATGCTCGCTCGTCACCCTCACCCGCTACAAAGCAGTTAACATTGAAAATTAGTATAGTGGTGCTGAGCGAGCAGTATAGCGGCGCTGCGCCACCGTTCCATTGTCTGGGGAGAACTCTGCTGTTGGAGGTTATTTTTGTTTGGTTGTTGTGTTCAGCACAGATGGTTTTTATTTACATGTTTAGATTAATGGAGGGAGAAAATATGTGCACGAGAATTAAGAGGTAAAATGTTTAATCAGGAGTATAGAATTATCACTTTAAATGTTAATGGTCTGTTCAAACAAAATCAAAATCAAAAGGAGCAAGATACTTACCAAAATTAAAAGTGAAAAACAACATATTTTTTGGCAGGAGACTCACCTCAGTGATAAAGAGCATGAAACACACCTGATCCAAATCAGGTGTGTTCTTGCTTGGTTGGCTGATTGGTTGACTGATCCAAATCAGATGTGTTCTTGCTTGGTTGGAATGAAAACCTGCAGCCACATGGCCCTTTACTGGATCAGTTTGATGATCCTTTGTGCAATCAATACACTCAAAAGGAATTTAAAGAATATTTTGAACAAAATGATACCGAAGAAGTGTCCCCAAGTATTGTATGGGATGCTGCCAAGGCAATAATAAGGGAAAAACTTATATTGTGGTCCTCAATTAAAATGAGAGAGAAACATAAATAGCCAGTTGCAAATAAAAACGAATGAAAGACTTGTTACAGCAACAAAAAAACAAAACTGGAATTGAAACACATAGAACTTAATGATTCCAAATTATAAGATCAGATAAAACTCATTAAACAAGACTTCAACAAACTTTACAATAGTCATGAGGAGGTGAAAGCTAAGTTTATCAAACAAAGGTACTATGATAATGGACCTAGAGCTAAAAAACTGTTAGCCTGGAGAATAAGAAAACAACAGGAGGAAAGGTCCATCCATTAAAATTAAAGACACACAAGCTGGAAAAATGTGTCATAAATTAGAGGAAATACAAAACTCCTTTGAAAATTACTATAAGGATTCCTACACACAACCAGAAGGAGCTGATTCTTTGAATTTTACAGTTTCTTAACGCACTGGATCTACCATCCATTGGGTCAGAACAGAATAAAATAATGATGAATGAAATAACGCAGAAAGAGCTGGATAATGCTATCTCGAGACTCAAAACAAATAGAATGCCAGGTGAGGATGGATACTCCGCAGAATGGTGCAAAACAATTACTATCACCAACATTCTTGAAATGCTTTAATTTTACTCTTAATGGAGGAAAAACACCAGCTTCTTGGAGACATGCCATCATCTCTGTAATTCCTAAGGTGGGCAAAGATAAATCTGAGTGCAGTTCATACAGACCAATATCGATTTTGAACTTATAGACTATATGCCTCAATAATCACAAAAAGATTAAAAAATATTATTTCAGATATAATAGATGAAGACCAGACAGGGTTCCTTAAAACCAGACAGACACAAGATAACATCAGATGGGCTTTACATTTAATGGAGCCTATGAGCAAAAATAAAGATAAATCCATTGTTCTCAGCCTCGACGCTGAAAAGGCATTCGATTCAGTTGGCTAGGAATATTTACACTTAACATTACAAAGATTTGGCTTTAATTTTAAAGTCATGTCATATCTAAAAAACGTATTATTATTCCCCCTCAGCCAGAATCAAAATAAACGGTAGCCTGATCAACCCTGTGCCACTTGAAAGAGGCTGTCGGCAAGGGTGTCCCTTAAGTCCGACCTTGTTTGCACTATTTATCGAACCTCTGGCTCAGGCTATTAGAGAAGTCCAGGACATAAGAGGAATTTGGATTAAAGACACTGAGTTTAAGAGCTGCCTTTATGCACATGACATATTGATCACTCTTTCGCAGCCAGATTTGAGTTTACCAAAACGTCCTCCTTTAAAACATTTGGTTATTACTCAGGTTATAAATTAAACATTCATAAAACACAAGTTATTTCATTTAACTATATCCCCTCACTACAAATAAATAACCTTTGCAATTTTAAATGGGAGAAAAACATCATTAAATATTTAGGAATAAAAATTCCAAAGGATTTATCCACCATGTAGGCAACTAATGCCATTTACCAAAGAGATAAAGACAGACTTAAATAAATGGAGTTTATTACCACTGGACTTACATAATCGAATAGATATAGTCAAAAGGAACATCCTGCCATGACTGCTTTTTCTTTTCTGTCAATACCAATAAACATACCTGAAAAACAGTTGACAGAGTGAAAGAGAATGCTATCTGGGTTCATATGGAAAGGCCTTAAACCCAGGATCAGTTATAAATCTTTGCAACTGCCCAAAGAAGGAGGAGGATTATCTTTGCCAAACATAGTGAACTATTACAAATCTGCACAGCTCAGATATCTGATTTATCCATGCAACCCATATTACAATGCTAAATGGAAAAATCTTGAACCAAGCCAACTGGACATTGCCCTCCAGAGCTTGCTTGGAGACAGAAATCTATACTTGCGGCATAAGCACAATTTAAGTGGTTGGACAAAAACACCCCTAACCATTTGGTTTGCAGAATGCTGTAAACTGTAAAATTACATCAAAATATCACGGTGGGTGGCACATGATAAAACTTTTAAACCTGCCCAGATGGATGGGCATTTCAAAGTATGGTTCTCGAAAGGTATCACAGTGTACTGTCTTATCTCTGATAAAGGGAGACTGGACTGTTTTCTTAAGGACAATTACGACATGTAAAATCATGACTTCTTCAGATGCCTTCAATTTAGAGCTCATTTTTTCTTTTTCATATAATTCAATTTTTTATCACCGCAAAAATTAAACAGCTTCAGAAAGGTCAGTCAAGTTATGGATGGTGGAGAGAGTGTGGAAACGCTCAGGCGAATAACTTCCATGTTTTCTGGGACTGCACGATTATACAACCCTACTGGCGGGACGTAGTGGAGGAAATTAAATCAATAGTTGGCTTTGAGATTAATCATGATTTTTGACTGACTGTTGTAGATTAATGAGACTAAGTGAGTCCGGACCGAGTCTGTTCCGGTCTGAGGAGATCCGGATACGCGAGGAGGACAAACAAGTGGAATCAGAATCTGTGGATGTTCCTGTAGCTAGCTGCTAGCCCAACCCCACGGCCCACCTCCTGAGTCGACGGACGCACCATCATGAAAGTGTCCGCAAGCAGCAGGTTGCTGAGGAACTGCAAAAGTTGTGCGAGGGACACTGGCGGTGATACAGACAGCGACAGAGATGGCGAGTTTTGTGAGTTGAGAGATTTGAGACATTTGTGATGTTAGGTCCATAGTGTTAATATAGTATGTCAAAATGAAAAAAATAACTGTACAGTCACACATGTGAGGTTGTGCTGAAAATAATGACACCAAACAGCGCAAAGTAAATAGTTTTTAAGGTGAAATATAATGGTAAAATCGAAAGTAGTCAAAAACAGCCAATTATATCCCTGATGTCCCACCTTCAAACACAGCCTCATTTGGCCATCCATGAAAAAGCTTCTTAATCTCCCACTTTTCTATAGGAATACATGCGCCCTACGGGTAATGCACTAATTGATATAAAGCACTGATATCAAGCATGAAAAGCAATTTGTTGGCTCTTATCCTCACCTTAACAGGATGCAAGTATCCACCCGGCCTGGAGGGAAGGGTGTGCCCAGCCAGCGTCCCTTCCTGGTCAAGGGTCTCCGTCAGGTAAGCTATGTAGTTAGTAGCCAGAACCAGAACATCCAGCTTGGACAGTTTGGTGTCTGGTGGGACTGAGGGTAGTGCAGCCTGAGAACAGAAGAGGAGGGAGGACAATCAGATCTCTTTTCAAATCTCTGCACTTAACTTTATT
Organism: Acanthopagrus latus; assembly: GCF_904848185.1. Classification (NCBI taxonomy): domain Eukaryota; kingdom Metazoa; phylum Chordata; class Actinopteri; order Spariformes; family Sparidae; genus Acanthopagrus; species Acanthopagrus latus. The sequence goes on from NC_051060.1 coordinate 291,130, forward strand.
CATGATCTAATTCAAGCTCATTATGCGCACAGAAATACACTTGTAATTATGGTAAACTCTGAAAGTGACATCTACACTGTTGTAGGCTTTAGTTGCCAACTGAATTGAAAATGAATGGATTCACATGGCCTGGTTGAGCTTGTAGATAAATCACAAGCTCAGTGTGAACTATCTGAAATGGAGGTAAGACTTGAGTATATGTAGTTTACCTGCAGGCTGTGGAAAGCCTGTCGAAGGTTGCGTACACGGCTCCTCTCCCGTGCTGCGTTTTCTGGAGAGTTCTGACTCCTTAGAGTCCTGGACTGGACCACAGACCCAAAAGCAGGACCAGAGTTTGACCTGGAGCTACATGCCTGTAACAGAGGACATGTTTAAGGTCTGATTTATTCTTTCTTGATGTAAAATAAAATAGGCCTGACTGGACTGGCAAATGAGAAAGTGCGAAAATGTTGAAACAAACTGGTATTCAGAAAGCTTTAAACAATTTCTAGCAGGGTTACTGACACAGAACGTTTAGGAGCATTGTAAAAATTAACAGTTGATTTTACACTGGGCCTATGGGAAAAATCCTTCTGCTTCATTAAAATATAATTATGGTAACTGGTTAATTTTCAAACGTCTAAGCTTGCTATTTCAGCATGTATTATGAATTGTGCAGTGGTGCATATATGAAAATCTATATTTACAAGTCAAGATCATTGGTTACTATTTCAGCAGTCTTCAGTCTTTTGTTTGAGTCAGTTCTGCCCCAGAACTCATTTACAAGTCATACATATTTGACAGAAGTATATGTACATTCAACAAATAATTTGCCAAAAACGCTGCTGAAGTATTTTTTTGTATTACATGTAAAATATTCTAATGATTCTATTACAGGTAAATGTTCAAGGCAAAGGGTCACATTCAATGCAACAAATGTTTTCTGTCATGTTAAGTTAATGTGAAGAAAATGAATGACCAGATATGTGTTTTGTTACAGGAGAGAAGAACAATTGCCTCAATGTATTACACTTGAATAATAAACACTTCCATACACTTCACACAACATTTATGCAGAAGTTCCCCTTAACTGTAAATCTAATAACAGAATAAACACGTAAGGTTTCAGTAAATGTGAGTTCATTTATGGACATTCCTCAAATTCCTCCAGAGCAAAACTCTGCATACAATTGACTCTTTGCAGTGAACACATGTAATACAATTTTTGGAAAATATCTAAAAATTGATTAATTAAATGATAATTTGTGCGTTTACTTATAAGATACTTGGTGCTCTGAAATAATTTACGATGTATGAGATTACTAGAGAATAAAGCAGTTCCAATCACGTATCATTCACAGGTCTTCTTTATAAGTTATTTGTTCAGGGTTCCTAAACTTTAGTTGGATTCTCTTAGTGTTTCTGTCAAATCCTTCACAAAGAAAGGATGTTATACTTGTTGATCTATATTCAGATTTCCCCCTCACACTAATGAATTAGTGGCAGAGAGCTTTTCTGATTACTAAAAATGTAAATTAATTCAACCACAATCATGAATGATAAAAGACAGATGCATCCTCCATCCATCTGCCACACACCCGCCAGCAAAAAATCTCAAAGCTTCATTACAGTCTAACATTCTTTGGTAAATGGGGCAATATGTCCCATAGTTCCCGTATTTAGATGGGATTACAGATTATATTTCACTAGTTTAATGAACAACACACATTTTGAAGATGGTTTCTGGAATGTCCAACTGTGATGAAGGTGAAATATCCCGCCAGTTGCTCAGAATTTGCCAAATGTGTCTTTGTAACCAGGCTGATGCTTCAGTTTCAGACTCACCCACTTCCTTGCCTCGCGGCTGCTGCGTACGCTGTGCCTCTGTCCATGCAGGGATTCCGGGCTGCCGGCTGCACACGGCTGCTCAGCTGTTGAGCTGGAGACTAGCGGGTGGTTCGCTGACATGAGACCCTCCAGAGGATTCACCGCCATGGATGCTGGAGCAGACTCTCCTGATGACTTTCGTTGAGTCTATTTTCATTGGCTGGATGGAAGTTTGTTTTGTTGGAGATTGTTGTATCATCCACTGTGTACTTTAGTGTACATGCTAAAGTCTGAGGTCATTGCTCCATCTTATCCGAAAGCATCTCAAAAGGCAAACCTAGAGAAAAAATACTGGCTGAAGACCAGCTGAAATCACTCATCTGATCTCAAGAAAGTATAAACATTCTATTCTGAGATCATTTTGTCTGCAACTACTGAGCACCAGTCTGTTCAAGCATCTCCAACCAGGCCCCTGTGGGACCTGGAGATCCACTGACACCCCTAAGCAACTGGTGCAAACCCCACAGTCATCGGTCGGCTCTCTGTGCATCACTGTCCATCCAGAAAATTCCTCCCAGTCTGACCTTCTCTCTCTCTGCGTCTCTCTCGGCTTGTTTCCTTATCGGGTGAGGTAATGTGGGGAACTTCATGTGGTCCTTATCTCAGCTGCCCGGTCGTCCTGATCCTCCCCTGGCCATTCAGCTGCCAAGAAGAGCAGGCAGGCAGGCAGTCAGGCCCGGGGGAGTGCAGCATTGGGAGGGTGTCCCAAGCCAGGGCACTGGGGGGCTTGGGAAACTCAAATCTCTGCTTATAACTGGACAGCTGTGGGACTGGAAGCTCGGGGCAGTGCGACATTGAATGCTACTAAAGAAAGGCGGAAGAAGTGCAATTTGGTTTCTTGAAAACTTTCAGGGCATCCAAGCATCTTAACAACAATAAAATCTGATTATTTTGCTGTGCAGCAGTTATGAATGTGATGAGCCACATTTTGATACAGATCCAAACACAACAATGAAAGTGTTTTGGGAACATGCTGTGTAACTGGAGGTATTCCAGAAAGGAGATGTAATATATCAACCAGATCTGTATATCTAAGTCTAGGGAAGTCACACTTGCTTAGATGCATTCCAGAAAGCTAGATTAATGAAAGTCTGTATCTGTTACTATGGCAGCTAATGCCCTGAAGCTTGCCTGCTATAAAACAGGTTGATAAAGTCTGAGTCTCAAGCTCCAAATCTGAAATCTAATTGTTCCCAGAGCCCTACAATGGGAGACCTTCCTTACCATATTTTATAGAAAAACTGAAGGAACAAAGTTTAAAAAAAGAAAAAAAAAAGCCAGTCACTTAGGAGAGAGTCAAGTAAGGAGCCAGATTACAGAGTGGATTACTGACAGAAGGAGAGCTGAGAAATTGCGTTTTAATTTTAGGGACAAAAGAAGGAGATTTATCTTCACTCCTGTTTATCAACCTGACTGCAGCAGCAACCCGTGGACGTGACCACTGAGATGTTGATGTCAACAGGAATGGAGGGAAGATGTTCCTGCTGAACATAATGTTACAGAGAGGAGAGGGGAAACATAAGAGAGAAAACCAGAGTCTGTGGTGAGTGCTGAATTCAAACAAACACACCCTTGGTTGTTGCTTGCTGGTGTACAGTTAATGGCCCATAAAGCTATCTGGCTGTTTGGAGCAAATAAACACAAGTTAACAAAAATGAACCCATCAATCTTGTGGCAATAATGGAAAGTTCAGGAAGCTATAGCAACAGTCTGAACTGAATTAAATGTATCTTAGATGCAATTAAGTTACAGATTTCTCTGGTTTGAACATTATTGGAAGTAGTACACAACAAAACATAAAACAAAGTTCTAGTCATTTATGGACATTTTATATTGCACATATTATGACTAGAATTGTGAGTGAAGCACAGTGACATGACATGTGCCTTTGTCAGTAGAGGTCTGTGGATGCCCCAGAAACATTTTGAAAAAAGACTCAGTTCAGACAGTGCTCTAGTCAATGTCAGTTTTATTTGGTAAAAATAGAACATTGCATCATGATCCGAGACACAATAAGTCACTGTGGTCATCATGGAATGGTAGCATACACTGCAATTCGTTCTAAACTGCGTAGTTCAAAAAGGAAATGACAGAAGATGACTGAACATATACATATCCATGGCATAACCAGAGGTTTACATTCTGCATGCTCATATTCCTTGGTGCTCATCTTCTCACCATTTTCAATTAAACCAAATACATTTCTTCATTAAAGTAATCACCTTGTCAAACGGCAGCACAGATTGTAATTAGCCTCTTCCGAATCAAAATGATGAGCACTGATAACAGCTCAGCTGTTTAGGTCTGTTACTGTCATGTTAGGCTCTCGTGCTTCTTAACATATCAAAGTACTGAATATCAGAAACCTTCTGAAGACATTCAACTTTAAGACTGACAAAGATTTACATCAACTAATGTAACTTCTAGTTGTGGCAAAGTTAAACAATAAGACAAAATGTAAGCTGATACAAGCATGGCAAAAAGAAAAAAATGTTGATGTGGATGTAACAACAGTGTTCAATTTTAGCCGTGCAATACATGAAGGAAATCTGACTTCATAGAAGCTTTGAACTTCTAAAATGAGTTTGGAATGAGTGAATTTAAACCCAATTTCAGTAACGTGGCAGTGGCTGATATAATGAGGTTTCTTGCTATCAGTCGGAGGAATGCCTGGCACCTTGTTTAGGCCGTCAACACAATAACAACAAGTGCCCCCCTGACCTCCTATCTGCAGCTGCACAGAAAGCACCACTACAAGGCTGAGGGGAGCTCTGAGGCAGGCAGCAGGAGACAGACTGGATGCTGGTTCCTGACTTTAAACTGCACTGACAGCTTTAGCTGTGGATGTGTTAGGGACTACTGATGTGGTCAGTAATCAAGCCCACAGCACAACATCTCCAGCCCTTTTCAGCTCTTCACCTGACAACACATTGTGATGCAACCTTCACACTGGAAGAAAGTTTTTTTTGCAATTCACTATTGTACTTTTCTGTCACTTACACTGGACCTGAACAAGTACAAACAAAGTGTCCTTCATATATGTTAATTGAAAAAATGTTGTATATACACCGTAGAGCTTGGCATTATATAAATATCATATCGTTACTGTAGTATGAGACTATATATGGTCATTATGTGGTGATATGACGTGTACATTTTGAACTGATTGTCGCATAAGTTTCAAACTGATATTTTAAGAATTAATATTGCAGAGGACTTAATCATGAGGTCTGATCAGGAATTATTTTGTCCATATATATTATTGATTTGCATCTTTTAGAGACACAGTCCACTTTCTACTATTTCTTCTTCTTCTCCACTATCTTAGTGAAGTTCTGGATATCCTCAGACATCAGCTGGGGCTCCTCCATGGCAGCAAAATGGCCACCTCGGGCCATGGGCGTGAAGGTCAGGAGTCTCTGGTATTTCTGTTTGACCCACAGTTTGGGTGTGTGCATGAGCTCATTGGGGAAGCAGGCAAAGCCAGTGGGGACATACACTGGTATCCTTTGAAGAGAAGATCATGTGTTAGCTCATATTTAAAAAGGGGACATTTTTAACATCATACCGGTTATTTATCTATAAAAGCAAGGAATCTCTGTCTCTGTGTGTGTGTGTGCCTCAAATATCTCTGCAGATCAGGATCTGACTGACCTGAGATTTTCAACATGGCACCTCCTCACTCGACGGCCTAGCAAATACAATATAATATAATATGCACACCGGCACCCCCTAACGTTGATGCGTAGCACGGTTGGTCAGACTGGGGACAGAAGAAGAACAGAGGCCGCTGACGTCACTCTCCTGCGCCGCTTGGGATTGCGAATTCAAATTGAATTTTGGAACACTTTTTGCGGGGGGCAGGCTTGAAAACGAAAAAGCAGTTTTCGTTTTAGTCATGTGACAAAATGAGCAGGCTTGAAGAAGAAAATTATAATGCAATTTGGATGATTTATTACTCATTTTATTTGAGTCACATAATGCAGCGATGACCTTAAAATGAAAAAGCATTTCTGCTAATACATTTTAATTTTCAAATTTGACATTTCAAATTGAATTTTGGTAACTATTTGCTTGGGCATCTTTTGAAAATTAAATCTCAAATGCAATTTTCTTTATCATTTTAATAAGTTACAAAATGAGCAGTCTTGAAGAAGAAAATGAGAATGCAATTTGGATGATTTATTACTCATTTTAGTCAAAAAATGAAAAAGGGTGATAGAGAGAGAGAGCTCTTGATAAGTTGACTTTCTAAATATAATTCAAAGTCAATCAATTGAAGCCGCTAACCAGGTCCCTTTGCTTGCTTGTGTTTTGTAGTAGCTTGTGCATTTGCGCGTGCATGGTGACTCATGACCCATGACGCGTGACCCCTCAATCAGGTGGCAGAGATTCGAGTTGGCCTTTCGGAGATTTATTATTTTTTACCCAATGAACCATCACCTTATCGCGGTTTGTGAGAGGTTTGTGTGTCCCAATGAACCTGGGAGCTAGGTTGTCAGGAGCCATGTGGTCCCGGTAGGGTCTCCCACGGCAAACTGGTCTCAGGTGAGGGGCCAGGCTAAGTATGGTTCAAAATACCCCATGGAAAATAGAGGTGTGAGGCGAGATACCCTGCCTGGAGAAAGCCTGGGGCTCACGTCCGGAGCCAAGCCTGGACGGAGGGCCCGTGAGCGAGCGCTTGGTGGCCAGCACAGCCCAAAAGAGCAACATGGCACTTCTCCCTCCCCCATCCTGTGGACCCACCATCCACAGGAGATACCCCTGGGATTTGGTGCGCTACTACATGGGTGGCGGTGGTGGTGACGGGCCTCGGCAACCCAGACCTGGGTTGCAGAGGCTGACTCTGGGGACGTGGAATGTCACCTCACTTGGGGGGAAGGAGCCGGAGCTGGTGTGGGAGGTTGAGCGTTGGATCTGGTGGGGCTTATCTCCACACTCCTGGCTAGGGGCTGGACACTATTCTTCTCCGGAGTTGCCAAAGGCATGAGGCGCCGGCGGGTGTGGAGCTATGCACAAGTCCCCGGCTGAGAGCAGCCGTGTTGGAGTTTACCCCGGTGGACGAGAGGGTCACCTCCCTACACCAAAGGGCTGGGGGGAAACTCTGACTATTGCCAGTGCATATTCACCAAACGGCAGTTCGGAGTATGCGGCCTTCTTGCAGGTCCTGGCTTTGGCCCTGCAAGGGGCCCTAGTGGGGGACTCCGTGGTCTAACTGGGGGAGGAACAGCCTCCCTGATCTGAACCCAAGTGGTGTTCCATTATTAGACTTCTGTGCTAGTCACGGTCTGTCTATAATGAACACCATGTTCGAACACAAGGATGCTCATAAGTGTGCGTGGTACCAGAGCACCCTAGGTCAAAGGTACTCCTGAGGCAATGCGGATTCCATCCTGGCTGTGGAACAACGGACCGGCTCTTTACTCTGGCAGGGGTCTTGGGGGGGGGCTGGGAGTACAATCTCCCAGTCCACATGTGTTTTGTGGATCTGGAGAAGGCATATGCCCGGGTCCCCTGGGATGTTCTGTGGGAGGTGCTGCGGGAGTATGGGGTGAGGGGGTCCCTTCTTAGGGCCATCCAATCCCTACATTCTCAAAGCAAGAGCTGCGTGTGTGTACTCGGAAGTAAGTCGGAATTGTTCCAAGTTGGTGTTGGCCTCCGCCAGGGCTGTGCCTCGTCTCCTCTCCTGTTTGTGATATACATGGACAGGATTTCAAGGCGCAGTCGTGGTGTGGAGGGGTTACAGGTCGGTGACCTGAAGACTGCATCACTGCTTTTTGCAGATGATGTGGTCTTGATGGCATCATCGGCTGTAGATCTACAGCGCTCACTGGATCGGCTCACAGCTGAGTGTGAAGCGGCAGGGATGAGGATCAGCACCTCTAAATCTGAGGCCATGGTTCTCAGTAGGAAACCGGTGGATTACCTACTCTGGGTGGGGAATGAGTCCTTGCCCCAAGTGAAGGAGTTCAAGTACCTCTGGGTTTTGTTCACGAGTGAGGGGATGATGGGGCGTGAGATTGACCAGAGAGTTGGAGCAGCGGGTGCGGTGTTGCACGCTTCACCGCACGGTTGTGATGAAAAGGGAGCTGAGCTGGAAGGCAAAGCTCCTGATCTACCGGTCTATCTTCGTCCCTACCCTCAGCTATGGTCATGAGCGATGGGTCATGACCGAAAGAATGAGATCGCAGGTACAAGCGGCCAAAATGGGTTTTCTCCGCAGGGTGGTTGGGGTCTCCCTCAGAGATAGGGTGAGAAGCTCAGCCATCCGGGAGGGACTCTGAGTCGAGCTGCTGCTCCTCTGTGTGGAAAGGAGCCAGTTGAGGTGGTTCGGGCATCTAATGAGGATGCCACCAGGGCGCCTTCCTAGGGAGGTGTTCCTGGTACGTCCAACTGGGAGGAGACCTAGGGGTAGACCCAGGACCAGGTGGAGGGATTATATTTCTTCTCTGGCCTGGGAGCGCCTGGGAATTCCCCAGGCAGAGTTAGCCGATGTGGCTGGGTAAAGGGAAGTCTGGGTCTCGCTACTGAAGCTGCTGCCCCTGCGACCCGATTCTGGGTAAGCGGTTGACAATGGATGGATGGATGAATGGACAATGCTTTATCTGGTGCATGTTCAAACAAAGTTGTTTTTTTTTTTTGCCATGACTCAACTTAATCCATAACACACATGGTCAGATACAAGCACACCAAGCAACACTTTGTTTTGAGTTTAAATGCCACACCAACTTAGGTTTTTAGTTTAAACATGGCCAAGCCAGTCACTGGCTGCCTGTGCTAAGTCCTGATTTATTTAATTATTTTTTGAGGTAGGGTGGCAGGCTCCAGGATCGTTCACCCAAGCCTCTTGGGTTGACAGAGATCCTTCATACGGAAGACTTTAATCCATGAGCTAGTTCTTCAATGTTTTGACATTATAAAAATGCACTTTTTAAACTATCCCCTCTAAACTACATGTCAGTGAAATGTCTCCAGTGGAAAATCAAATGATTCTTTGCATTTTAAAGATATCAGGTAGTTGAACCAATTTCTTACAAATAAATTAATTAAAAAAAATGTAAAAATGCTTGCTCATCAACAACCAGGTATCTAATAAATAAGCACTTAAGCACTAATAAAAAAGCACTTATAAATAAGAATTAAAGCATTTAAAGGCTGTGATTTAAAATGTTTGATGTCATGTCAAGTTCATTGCTTCTTTTGGAAACTGGAAGTGTAACCATGAAGTCATGGTCATGGTCAAGACATTTAACTCCGCACTCTTCACTCACTTAGAGTGGGGCTGGTTGAGGCCTTTTCCAAAGTTTTCCTTATAGAACCTCATGGAGGAGATGATACAGCCGGATGTCCAATAGATCATCACATTCGTTAGCAGATCATCCAGTAAGAACTTCCTGTGAGACAGTGCACAGAAGATTTAATATTATAGCATGGGCGTAGGATTGGGTAGGGATGCTAATTAATAAATAAATAAATTACTTAATTGATTAATTAATAAATTAATTAAGTAAAAATAAAGACCACATTCACTCTAATGACCTCGCACATGAAAATACATTGTGTGTAGTAATATACAAGAAAAAGTATAAAAATATAATTGCACAGGATATCTGCAAAATGTAAATATGAAGGATGTACTGCATGTATATACAGTATATTCTTTATATAAGGATTCGTATGGAGACCAAGCAGACTGATACAGCGTGTTTAACATGATTATAAAATGACATAAAAAACAATACGTACAATACGTAGATATAATTACAGTGTCAATTTGATTGTGTATGTGGCCCTTCTATAATATAATATATATATCACAGAATAAATGTGTATCATGATGCGGTGATGGAAATATCAATATCAACACACAAAACATTATGTTCCGTTACATTTACCTGGTGAGTCCTCCGTCCTCCAGGCTCCTGAATTCGCGACTTGTCCACGTGGAGAACTTCTCCAGGATGTATGTAGCCAGTCCCACTGGAGAATCATTGAGTCCTCGACCTGAGGAGAAATTTAGTGTCAGAGCGATTACATTTATGGATCTGTTATTCAAAATGTGCTCATTTGTAAAGCTAAAGGGTCAGTTCACCCAAATTACAACACATTGGTGGACTGGTTATTAAAGATTTGAAAAGTGTAAAAAGACATGTTAAAACATGTCAAAATGAATATGTTAGAAAATGATGAAATGTTGCAGATTTGTTGAAGCGGGCCCCTTGCTACTTACCCACGGTGTCAGGCTTGGTGGCCTGGATATGCATGTAGCCAGACTCTTTCACAGTCTCGACCACCAGTTTCTCCATGGCAGGGAAGAGACGCTGAATATCAAAGTCAGTGAAGTCAAACAGCTTTGGAAAGCGATGGCCGAGCATGATGGATAAAGCCATGGGCAACCCTGGCTTGGAGGGAGGGGCAAAGTTCACATGCAAGCCTTTGACTGTCCTGGGGTAGGTAGGAAAAAAACAACAAAAGAAAAATATAGGTTACAGTGGTGAAAAAGTGCACAGAAATATATTTACATCAAAAGGTCTGATGTTTCCAGGACAGATGGTTGTTCATTGTTAAAGTTCAGGTGGATATATTGCATGCATATAATATGGAGTTGACTTTTAAAGGATGTGAAACATAAGCTGTTGAGGAAGTTCTTGTATGTCTTACTTGGGTTCAAGCTGTGCCATGTTGGTGGTGATAAGCCAGCCCCAGTCTCCTCCATGAGCATAGAACTGCTGGAAGCCCAGGCGCTTCATCAGTTTGTGAAAGACACGTGCTGCACAAACTGAATCAAAACCTAGACACACACACAAGAAAAATGTTTCTACAGAAAAAGGTTATCACTTATGTATTTTTGCAATCCCCTTTATATCACTCCGGACCTTTATATCACTTCATATCATATTTTTTTTCTAGTTTGTACATTGTGTGTGTGTGTGTGTCATATATATATATATATATATATATATATATATATATATATATATATATATATATATATATATATATATATTCCCAAAAAGCTGGAACGTTGTGTAAAACATAATTAAAATCTGAATGCAATCAAAACGCAAATGAACTGTGTTTACCAATTGCTTAGTATTACAACATTATCCTTGATACACTCACATGTTTCACAAAGTGGTAAAAAGCTTTCAAGGATGTCCAATTCATACCTCATCAAGATACTATAACCTGTTTTCAATCATATTATCTGTCTATCATATGTTATCTCTAGCGCGCATACAGTCCCCTCCAAAATTATTGGAAAAGCGAGGCCAGTTGTTTTTTTTTTACTGTACACTGACACTGGGTTTGACACTAAAAGATGACTATGAGACGAGATCAGTATGTCAGCATCTATTTCGAGGTATTCATATCCAGGGTTGTAAAAAAAACTTGTGGGATAGCATCTTTTGTTTGAACCCATCCATTCTAGTAAGTAAGCAAAACTATTGGAACAGGTGTTTTTTGCTACCCAGGTGTGTCCTACCTACATTGATTATTCAAACTATAATACTGCCGAATGTCTACTCAGAGTTTCGGCTTTGGAATTTTGCCTTTGCAGATTGCATTTATAGTTAAAAAGGTGTAACCAACATGAAGACCAGAGAGCTGTCAGTGGGAGAGAATCAAGCAATTTTGAAGCTGAGAGAATCAATGGAAAATCACTCAGTCACTGCACTAACATTGGCCATAGCCAGTACAACCATTTGGACTGAAGAAGAAAGAATCCACTGGTGTACTCAGCAACCGCTATCGAACTGGTAGATGAAGGAAAACATCAGCAATTGATGAGAGAACATTCTGAGAGCTGTAAAGGAAAACCCTAAAACAACTATCATCACAACCTCCAGAGGGCAGGAGTGAAGGTATCACAATCCAATGTTTGCAGAAGACTTTGGTAACAAAAGTACAGAGACAAGGCTCAAAAGTTTTGGGACAAAGTTTTATGGACTGATGAGACAAAGATGAACCTTTACCAAAGTGATGGAAAGGCTAATATGTGGAGAAAAAAAGACCTGCTCAAAATCCCAAACACACAAGCTCATCTGTGAAATGCTGTGGTAGTAAATTCATAGCTTGGGCCTGCATGGCTTCTTCTGGGATGGGCTCATTGATCTTCATTGATGATGTAACACATGATCGCAACAGCAAAATGAAGCTGAAGTCTACAGGAATGTGTTGTCTGCCAATTTAGAGAGAGACAGAACCAAACTGACTGGGGGATCCTTCGGCATGCAGCAAGACAATGACCCCAAAACAGTACCAAAACAACCAAGGAGTTCCTCTGGGGAAAAAGTGAAAGGTTTTAGATTGGCCAAGTCAATCTCCAGACTGAAAACCTATTAAACATCCTATTAGAAAATAATAACAGTAAACTGGAGAGACGTGAAACCTCCAACCATGGGTCAATGGTCCCAGAGACTGAAAGATGTCTACACAATGGAAAAAATGACAGCCAGTTTGCAGCTGAAAACAGACATCTTTGATCAGAGATGGTCCTGCATTGCCAGATATCTGGGGTTGGAATTTTGACTACCTGTTTGTCCATTCATTTGATTTTGCTTTCTTTATGGCAGCTGGTCTCGATACGTATGCTTAGTGATATGTTGTATGATGTGTCAGGAATTGTCTTGTTTTGTTAAGTGAATTGCCTTAAAAATAATGAAAAAGTTTAAATAAAAATTTTAAAAAAAAATAAATAAACATCCTATTAAACATTCTACCTGCTAAAGAGGAAACAGAAGGACAAACCCCCCCCGAAACATCAACTGAAAGAGGCGGTGGTGAAAGCTGGGAAAAGCATCACAAAAAAAGAATGCAAGGTTTGGTGATGTCAGTGGGTCGCAGGCTTGGTGCAGTTTTTGCAAGCTAAAAATCTGCAACTAAATTTAAGTATTATTCACTGTTATCTATTGTCTACCCGTTCCTATACTTTTGCTCATCTAAAAATGTGGTGTTACCTTATAAATGACCGGCCAAAAAGAAGTCTAACACACTAATATTTAATTGGACTGCCTTTAGCTTTGATTATGGCACACAGTGTCCGGGGCTTCATTCTGATAAGCTCACACAATGCCACAACATTTATTTACATCCAGAGTTGCATCGATTTTTCACCAAGATCTTGTCTTGGTGATGGGAGAGTCAGGCTGCTCTGTAAAGTCCTCTCAAGCACATCCAAAAGATTGTACAGGTTAATGTCTGTAGATTCAGGTACAGTAGTCAGCTAAGACCTAACCAACTAAATCAACCCCAGATCATAACACTGCCCCAACAGGCTTGTACAGTAAGCACTAGGCATGATGGGTCCATCACTTCATCTGCCTCTCTTCTTACCCTGATGCGCCCATCATTCTGGAGCTGGGTAAATCTGGACTCATCAGACCACATGATCTTTTTCCAATCTTTATGCTCCCTAGCAAACTGCAGCCTTTATTCTGGTGGCCTTCAAGTGGTTTTCTTAAGGCTACACAGCTGTTTAGTCCCCATGTCTGAGTTTTCTTCACACTGTGCCAGTGGAAATGGTCCTACTTTCACTATTAAACATAGTGGTGAGTTCTGCCGTTCTTTACGGTTGTTTACGATGATGATCATTCAAGATTTTATTTCGACCACATTTCTTCCTCGAAGATGATGGTTCATAATTCTCCTTCCAGGTTTTAATGATGCAATGGACAGTAACCCAATTTTAGTAGTTTCCCTTAGTTTGTATCCTTTGCTTGATGCAGGGCAAAATTTTGACCCATCTGAAACAGAGTAACATCTTTTCCATGACAACAAGATGTGTCTTCCGACATGTTTGAGAAATGAGAAGCTCCTCACCGCATCACTTGGGGTTAAATAACTTGTTGCCAGCTGAAACATTTTAATCACTGCAGTAATTATCCAGTGGATATCTGCCTAGCTAAATCGAGGTGGTGAGGGTTTTTTGGCCATGCAATGAACTACTTCAAGAGAAAATTATTCTTAAGAGTTGTATTGCAATTTATGGTAGTGGTTACTGT